>NC_056745.1:1382457509-1382710320 GCF_019279795.1 Protopterus annectens
CTCCCACAAAACACAAATACATGCGAGAGATGCAACTATACGGCCAAACTGGAGGCTGAGCTCTCTCAACATAGGACTGGCAAGACCAGTCAGGAGGAGAAGGTTACCACACACACTATAGACCCAGTCTCACATAGTACCATCACAACCTCAAATCATACACATAAACACACAAAGACATACTCGGCTCTGATCAAAAATCTACCAAAACAGCAGAGGCCACCAAAGCAGACACCCAAACAACCACCACCTCAGAACACAACACCTGCAACACATAGACCTCACAGTCAGAGTGTCAAACAGTCACAGCCCTTAAGGCCAAACACAATGCCAGACACACTAGTCATTGGTGACTCCATAGTCAGACACACTGACGTCCCGCTCACCAGACTGAGTAAGGAGAAGGTCACAGTAAGCTGCCTGTCGGGCGCTAGAATCCGCCACATAACGCAAGCACTCAGGTCTCTCAACAGCAGGTACAAATATGACTCAGTTATTGTCCACGCTGGTGTAAACGACCTGAGACGCTCCTGGACTACATGAAAAGAGACATTGAGGAGCTCTCTGATTATGTAGCCCAGGCAGGTATGACCCTGACCTTGAGCAGTATCCTACCTTCACCAAGAATGATGCCACAATACAGAGATAAGATGATCAGCTTTAACAATTGGCTTAAACTCTGGTGTCATTCAAAGGGGATCCAATGTCTGTCTGCCTGGGATGACATGCTGGACAAGCCACGCTGCAAGGGACGGCTTGCACCTGTCACCCTGGGATTCTGGATATTGGCAAAGGCTCTTGCCACCCCCATAGTGCCTTTTTAGGCAAGGCTCAAATTCTAAACCTACCACCCTAGAACACAAAAAGGAAAAAACTAAGGGTAATGCTGCTCAATGCCAGAAGTCTAAATCTCAAAATGCACGCACTCGAGGCCCTTCTCAGTATGGAGAACATCGATGTCTGTGCAGTGACAGAAACCTGGTTCAAGGCTCCTGAGAGCACCCCAGCACTATCAGGTTTTACCTCTTATCATGCGTTCCGGCCCCAAAATCCGGACAATACCAAGAAAGGAGGGGGTATCCATATTCATCAAAGACACCCACACCTCAAGACTGGTGGCAACGCACGATGCATCGGAGACCATCCAGGTGCAATTAACCATAGGCAAGACTGCTCTGCAAATTGTAGCATGTTACAGGCCACCCTCACAAACTCAGGAACCTCACATGACCTTCCTGAAAACACTAGAGGGATAAATGTATCACCAAACACCATCATACTAGGTGACTTCAATTACCCTAATATAGACTGGGAACACTACTCAAGCCCAAACACCCTAGCCCAAAAGTTCCTGGAATTCATAAACTCAAATGCCATGGAACAACTAGTCACCATCCCCACAAGAGGAGAAAACATACTTGATCTCATCATCACGAACATGGGAGCACAATGTTCAACACCGAAGTATACCCCTCACTGGTGAGATCAGATCACAAACTAATCTCGCTGGAGGTCCTCATCCCACCCCACCTGAAATAAAAAGACCACAGTAAAGAACTACTTCACACTTCTAAAGACTAGTGTGGTCTCCTTTAAGGCCCCGAGAGCCGACGGAAACAGTACTCAAGCCGCTGAATCACTTACAAATGCCTTCTACCAGCACCTGCAGGACTGCATGGATAAGGCAATCCCAAGCAAAACAAAGACTCTTTGTACCAAAGGCAAGCATCCACTCTGGTGGACCCCAGCCATAAACAAACTCTACAACAAAAGGAGGAAGCTACTACAAGATAGAGCAAAATCCTTAAAAGGTAAGACACCCTTGATCACTATAAGTAAAAACTAAGAGCTCTCATAAAATCATCCAAAGCAAATTTTGAGAGAAAAATAGCTAAAGACTCAAAGACAATCATAAGGCCTTCTTTAGCTATGTTAGAAACCTGGGAGGAAACTCCCAGATATGCTCAGAACTAGTTCATAATGATGTGAAGATTACTGATCCTACAGACATTGCCAACATACTGGCTGACAGGTTCAGTGCAAACCTCCCCAAAAGGAGAGATATCTATACCAAGCGATTGCAGCCCCCAAACATCTCCAACGCCAAGTGAGAACTGCTCTCTCCAAAGCAAAAACACAGCATCCATGGGACCTGATGGTGTCCCCGGCTGTGTGCTCCACGAACTCAACGAGGAATTAAACCCACAGCTAGGACAGCTGTTTAATCATAGTCTTACCTCTGGTTATGTACCCAGGAGTGGCGCACTGCAACTGTGGTCCCACTTCACAAACCATTAGCTTGACAAGCCTTATCTGCAAAGCCATGGAGAGGATCATAATGGACCTCATAAATAAAGACATAGGAATTTGCAGACTTTGGATCCATCCCAGTTTGGCTTTGTCAAAGGCAGATCATGCCTTCTAAACTTGGTTGACTTTTTCAAACAGTCACCAAAGCCATTGATGAGGAAAGGCAGTCCATACAGCCTACCTCGATCTGGCTAAGGCCTTTGATACAATACCCCACTCGGGTATCATTGAAAAACTCATCAGCTTAAATGTTAACCCATACATCACAAGATGGGTTGCAAACTGGCTGAGTGACAGAACCCACAGGGTCAGAGTTGCTGGCGCCATGTCAGACTCAAAGCCTGTCACAAGTGGTGTACCACAGGGCTCAGTCCTGGGCCCACTCTTGTTTGGCATCTACTTTTCCAAGTACAAGCAAACACAGGAGGGTTATGGCTGACAAAGTTTGCAGATGACTGCAAACTGGGCCATAGTAGAAAACACATCTGACACAGATATCCTTCAGAAGGGTCTCACAGAAATGGATAACTGGTGCCAGAGCCATGGCCTAAAGTTAAATGCCAAAAATGCATAGTCATACCCTTCGGAAAAACAAGGTTATAGCTACCAAATAGGTGGCAATCCACTGAGTACAGAAGAAGTTATCAGGGACCTGGGGACCCAGGTTGATAGTAGTCTGTCATTCGACACCCATGTAGCTAAAGTAGTTAGGAAGACCTTCTACATTGCCCACCTTATCATGAAGGGATTCTCATCTAGATCAAGGGAGGTCATAGTCTCCCTATACTCATCACTCATCAGACCAATGATTGAATACAATGCCCCATTCGGAATGTATCTGACCCGACACTTGCAGCAGCTGGAGAGGCCACAAAAGTTCCTCACCAAAAGGATAAAGGGTCTCAAACATCTGTCCTATGCTGCCCGACTGAAAGAACTCCAGCTCTATTCATCAGAGGTGACCTTTGCCTAACATACAAGGCCATGTCAAACCCAGATTTGATGAATATGCTTCACCTCAAAAAATCTAGATCCATCAGAGCCACAAGGGCGGAAGACTTAAACCTCGATAGATTCATCACCCAAAGACTCCCTATGCTGTGGAATAAAATCCCGGTATATGTGAGGCAGAGCACCTCGCTGGCCTTGTTCAAGAGAAATCTTGACCAATGGATGGGAGATCGCAGATATACCCCAGGGATTACCTCAGTGTCACTGCTCAACAGAGGCACAGCAAAATAATGGGTATAGTTCCCCATACTAAAGGGGTGGCTTAAGCCACAAAACTATGGGCTAGGCTTGTAAATGCCCTCGGGCAGATAGCCTAGTATGAACCTATGAACCTATGAACCTATGAATCCTTAATGTCTAGCATGAATGACTGACTATAATCATCCATGATTTAAGAGGGTAAGAGAAAAGAGACATCAAGGATGTTCTGATAAAGGAGGTATAGCTTTGGGGTATGTGTGTGTGTGTGTGTGTGTGTGTGTGTGTGTGTGTGTGTGTGTGTGTGTGTGTGTGTGTGTGTGTGTGTGAGTGAGAGTGAATGAAGGTTGCTTATGCAAACACGATGCATCGGCCGGTAGCATCAACTACCACAGGAGGGTACTCATCAGAGTAGCTGATGGCGAATTAGAGACATGCAGATTAGCTGATCATGAGGTCTTTCTTCATTGCAGGTAATGCATCTTTAAATGCATTAATGCCGCATCATGGAAACAGGGCCTTTTTACCACAGTCCTTAATGTGAGCACTGGGTTCTTTTTGAATCACCAAGCTAGCTCATATAGGCACAGAAAAACTCAGTCCTGACATTGTCACCAGCATTTATGTAATAGCAGAACGAGTATTTCAAAGTTTGATATAAATTAATAAACTATAACCTTTGAATTAAAACTTCATAAATCTAACACAAAATGCTTACATGTATCGTCCTCTCTTGAGGAGAAGCTTACTCTTACACAAATAATGAAGTGCATTATGCACTGGCTACATGGAAATAGTTCTGTTTTCAGTGTTCTCAGCCCAGGACCGTGAATACTGACTATTAGCTACTGTCTTGTGGTAGCAGCTTAGTAAGGTATGCTGTGATAAGATCCACGAGGGCCACAGAACAATGCAGGCTAGGGAGTATGTTTTAACATGTTCAACAATTCAAGCTTAACACTCTTTTATTTATGTATCCCTAAGATCTATAACTTTCCATACTCCATTATTAAATAATCTCATTTCATCAACATATCTCACTTTAGACCAGAAGATCTCTGCACAGTAGATGTCAGCACACCCTGATTTGCTTGATTTGAGCACAGGAGGGAAAATATCACTTGTGCAGGAGATTTGAAGTGTGAATTTGGTTAATTAGTGTAATTAATTGTGAGTGCACAGGACCTTTACAGCAGAGAAAGAAGAAAGTGTGTGATGGCTTTGTAGGTGTGTGTGAGTGTGTGTGTGTGTGTGCGTGTGTGTGTGTGTGTGTGTGTGTGTGTGTGTGTGTGTGTGTGTGTGTGTGTGTGTGTGTGTGTGTGTGTGTGTGTGCATAAATACTTGGTTCCTGCAAGTTGGAGAAGTTATGGTGTAAAGAAGGAATTGATTGTACTAAGCTGGAATATAATTATAAGAGACACGTTCTTTGGTAGAATCCTTGGCTTCCTTGTTTTGTTGACTGTTGACAGCATGAAGTCTACAAGTTTAATGTTAATATTTTGACCGTTAATACATATTCAGTTAAACTTGTTTTTTTTTTTGCAAGTACACATGGGTGTGATATGCAGTTTATTGGGCCACAGCAGTGGCTGGTACTTAATGCATATGGGTAAGGTCAAGAGCTGCTTCTATGGTGTAGAGTTGAATCCCTCACTCTCCATTTGTCTTCTGCGTAACTCTGACGTTTTCAGCAGACAGTACGACTAAGCTGCTCCTGAAAAGGGGTGGGCTGTCCCAAGCTGTTAGCATATGCATTGCACATTAACCTTTTGAATTCCTGCACTATTTACATAGACACTAATTAGTGCTTCACTCTGTGCTGTTTGTCTGTGAGTCACTGCACATCTTATAGTTTAATGAACTGCCAGATGTATTTTCAATAAATGTGAGTTTCAGGGGAACAGTTGTTTACTGTTGCTCATGTTAACTCTGTTTCCAGTGAGAGACTGTTTTGTGTTGTTTAGCAAAAAGCTGCCAGTGTATTTGCTGTAAAATGTGAAATGAAAGTTTTAAATTAAATCCAAGTAACTAAAATCCTTGTAGAAGTAACATATTGCCAATATACTGGCAGATTGATTTAGTGTCAACTTCACCCCCCTTTCACCCCTAAAGGGGCCATCTCAATACCAACAGATTGCCAAATTCCAGTAATCATGGCCACACAGGTAGAAACAGCACTCTCCAAAGCTAAGAATACAGCATCCATGGGACCAGATGACATCCCAGGCTGTGTACTACATGAACTACAAAATGAATTGGCACCTCACCTAAGTGTCATGTTTAATCATAGCCTCACCTCAGGCTTTGTGCCCACTGAGTGGTGCACAGCTGCAGTTATCCCACTCCACAAGGGGGGATCAACCTTGGATCCAAGGAACTACCATCCCATCAGTCTGACGAGCCTGATCTGCAAGGGCATGGAACGCATTATCATTGAACATATAAACAAAGACATTGGCAACCTTCAAACAGTTTGGGTTCATGAAGGACCGATCTTGTCTCCTGAACCTGATTGATTTCTTTGAATCAGGCTCCAGAGCTGTAAACGAGGGTAAGGCAGTCCACGCAGCCTATCTGGACCTCTCCAAGGCCTTTGACACCATCCCCCACTCTGGAATCATAGATAAACTTACTAAGTAGGGCATAAATACCTATGTCACTCGATGGGTTGCCAACTGGCTTACTGACAGAACCCATATTGTAAAAGTAGCAGACTACAAATCCAGCTCCAGACAAGTGACAAGTGAAATACCTCAGGGTTCAGTCCTGGGACCGCTCTTGTTTGGCATCTACTTCTCTGAAGTACAGGCCAACTCTAAGGAACTCTGGCTAACAAAGTTTGCAGATGACTGCAAACTGGGAGCCATTATTGAATCCCCAAATTGTGTGGATATTCTACAAAAGGGCCTTACAGAAACAGATGCTTGGTGCCAGAGTCATGGGCTCAAGCTTAATGCCAATAAATGTATAGTTATCCCCTTTGGGAAAAAACATGTACCCATGAATTACCACATAAGTGGCAGTACACTAAACACCAAAAGTGTGATGAGAAACTTGGGGACACAGGTGGACAGTGGTCTCACCTTCGATAACCACATCACCACAACAGTCAGGAAATCCTTCTATGTGGCACACCTCATCACTAAGGGCTTTTCATCCAGAAAAAAGGATGCCATTGTCCCACTGTACTCATTCCTCATTAGACCCATTATAGAGTACGATGCCCCATTTGGTATGTACCTCACAAGACATCTGCAACAGCTGGAAAGGCCACAGAAATACCTCACTAATGAATATTCATGAGCTAAAGCAGATGCCCTATGCTGACCATCTAAAAATACTCCATCTACACTCTGTGGCATATCGTCTACTCAGAGGCAATCTCTGCTTAACATACAAGGCCATGTCAAACCATGAGCTGTTGGACATGCTCCACTTAAAGAAATCCCAATCCCTCAGAGCCACACACTCCAGGGATCTAAACCTTGTCATCTCAATGAACAAAACATGCTGGAGGGATAGGTTCCTGACCCAGAGACTCCACATACTCTGGAATAGACTGCCCATACATGTCAAGCAGAGTGCCTCCTTGGCCCCTTCAAAAGGAACATTGACGATTGGATGGGAGATAGGAAATTCACCCCTGGGATCACATCAGTCTCCCTGCTAGACAGGGGTCCAGGGAAGTAAATATTGTGTGAAGAAATGTCCAGGGAATTGTTATAGCTAGGCTTGTATAGGAGCAAAGAACAGAAGCCAGCAACTGTGAGCTGTATGAACTAATTTAATTAGTGATAAAAATAAAAAAACACAAAAATAACATAAAATATGGTGTTAACCTAGCCTTCATCAGTGTAAATATTCATTACATATTGAGGTTCTTTTATACATTGACATAATTAGTCACAAAATTTCATTGGTGAATATTCATTAATATACAAAATCATAAATATTAATTAAAACCAGGCTAGAAAAGGCTACCCAATTTAACTATCCATTTCTTTTCTTTTATATTTAATTTGCTGTGCCACCCAGATTTGTTGGATCTGTCGCCTATTATTTTGTCAGTGATAGTGAAATGAAATCTTGCTGTGTTATGTTTGAGAGTGTGTTTGTACAAGGCGTTACACATTTTTTTACATTTTACATCACTAAGGTGTTCAGAAATACGTAACTCGAGGGGCCTAGATGTTTGTCCTATGTAAAATGTATGACAACTGCAAGAGGCCATATAGATAATCCAATCCGTGTTACAATTTGCAAAAAAACTAATATCAAATATAGTGCTACAATTCAAAAACGACCAAAACCACAAACCAAGCCAAACAGCAACCAAGAACAACCAGCAGTTTTCTGTAGAATGTCACCAAGCACGATAGATTCCACCACAGTTAAAAACAAAGTGCAAAAACACAATTTATTAACGCAATTCCAAAATCAAGGCTATTTGATTGTGAATTTTATGAATGTAAATATTTTTTCAAACATGTATATATAAAAATATATTTTAGCCCCTGCAATATGAATGGAATTGATTTTAAAGTGATGAATAGATATAATTTAAAGTCTTTTAGAGAAATGTGATGTATTTATGTGATTAAATGAAATGTATTTTAATATTAATGAGCTTTTAAAAGTAAGCTGATTTGTTTATTTGAATTAATTGGTATTTTTTGATTGGAAAATGAAAATGAAGGAAGTATATAATGGATGATAATAAATGATGTAAGAGATTATCTGATGAAGTCTAGCTATAGGACGAAAACGCCTTGATTTTGGAATTGCGTTAACAAATTGAGTTTTTGCACTTTGTTTTTAACTGTGGTGGAATCTATCGTGCTTGGTGACATTCTACAGAAAACTGCTGTTTTTTCTTGGTTGCTGTTTGGCTTGGTTTGTGGTTTTGGTCGTTTTTGCATTGGTGGTTATTATGGAGAATGGATCACCGACCCATACAGGGCAAGATGAGCTTGGCCAGTCCAGGAAGCTCGTTGGGCAATTGACCGAGCTGATAGACTTGTTAACGCCTTTGTGTTACACGCTGGTAGGAAGGTATTTGCAAGCGTCCCAGGGGACAAGAAATGGTGAGCTGAGAGGGCAGAAAAGTAAGAGGAAGAGAGAGCTGATGGGCGATGGGTTACACGCCGGCAACTCTTCAGAACCAAATGGTGGAACTTTTAATCCAGCCTTCACACCAGAGGTGTTACAGGACTGTGAAAACAGAATTAATCGAGCGGAAAGTGTTGGCGCTAACTCGCAACATACTGGTGATGCAATTTCAGGTACTATTTCTCCTGGTAGACCCGTTATAACAAAAGACTGGTTAAACAAAAGTATTTGTTTTAAACTTGATATGAATTGCCCAAAAGGAAAAAGGAATGGTGATTCATATACTAAAATGATTGATAACCTGTCAAAGAATATGTTTAAATATAAAAGTTTACATATTGAAAATGCATATCTCATTGAATGTATCAAGAGAAATGTTGGTCCAAAAGGTCTTAGAATGTATAAATATCCTAACAATGTGCAAATAGGTTCTACTTTTCACAAGGAATTGTTAGAAGTTTTTAATAATAGTGGCTTGGATATTTTAAAATGAATTATTAAGGAAAATAATAGAAATTTGATTGTGTTACAAGATGATATAGAAGTATTGGAGGGGCTTATAAAGGATGATTTATTTTTTGATATAAAACAAGAGAGAGATACATTTTATAAAATAAGCGGTGAAATAGATGAAAAATGCACTGGATTAATTAATAGAAAAATGGAGAAATTAAAACGTGATTTGATTGATTATGAAAATGAAGTAAGTTATCCTAAACCTGGTGCTTATGGAAATTTATATAATGGAAAGAAAGGGTTTAATAGGAATAATAATAATATTTTTTTTAACAATAAAAATATTAATGAAAAAAGAAATGATAGGGAATTTGATGAAATGGAAGAGAGATGGAGCGATGATTTGTATGATAAGGAATTTCCCCCATTAGAGGGAATAAGGACTAATAGTGGAATGGATGGATTGTCAGATGAAAATTTTCCCATGGGGGAGAAGGGGGAGGGGGAGATATTAAGTATATGTACCCCTGACCCAGCATCTTTAAATAGTATTGATATAAATGAGGATGATATAAATGATGTAAGTATTATAAATACTTTAAATGGTTTTACTATCTATAATTACAGTGATGTGAAGCTTCAAGATGAACATTTTGGCTTATTAGGAAAAGGTTTCAAATTTATTCCACAAGTAAAAGGGGAATTGATAACTACACTCCTTGATTTAAAATTATTTTTGAGAAAAGTTAATTTAAAATTAATATATGGTAGGAATGACAAACAAATAAATCCACATCATATTGATAGAACTTTAGTGAGATCATCAGTTTTTAATCCCCCATTGCATCCACAACTTAAAAACGTGGAAAGTATTATGGAAGCAGAAATAAGAAAAACATATAAAAAGATGGGAAATTATATGAACATCAGTAAGGAGGAATTTAAAGCATTGAATGAGTTAAGGAATAATTTGAAGATAAGAATTATGCAACCCGATAAGGGAGGGGGGCAGTCATTATGGACACCATTACCTATGAAGGAAAAATGAATCAATTCTTGAGAGATGAGAATAAATATAGGGAGGTGTCCAGAAATTAAATTTCTTTAGCTTACAAGAAGATAGATATGGAACTAGAGGGAATGTATAGTGAATTATTAATTGATGGAAAGATGTTAAACTATTTAAAGGTAGAAAAACCAAAAATACCAGTTATCGATGGCATTCCTAAAGTCCATAAAAATGTATTGGACCCACCGCTGAGACCTATTGTCTCAGCGGATGGTTCAAAAACATTACCTTTGGCCAAATTTATAGATAGTAAAACAAAACATATATGGGTAAATAAGCTTGCTATTTTAAAAGATTCTTGGGATTTATTAAGGATGATAGATAATAGTATGTATACTGAAAATCTATTATTTGTAACTATTGATATAATAGATTTATTTTCATCTATTCCCTGCTTAGAAGGCATGAATATGTTTGAGGAAGAAATATTTATGGATAAGATATTGACACATAATGATAAAATAATTTGCACAGGCTTGATGGACATGGTACTTAAAATAATTTCCTATTATTTAATGGGGAATTCTTTCAACAAACGCAGGGAGTAGCCATGGAAGCAGCCTGTGCACCTACATATGCAAATATTGTACTGGCTAACTAGGAAGAAAAATATGTACTTAAATCGGAGTTCCATAATTATTGGAACCTATATAAGAGGTTCCTAGATGACATAGTCATATTCTGGCTAGGGGGAAAAGAAGAATTGGAAGAATTTATAAAATATATTAATCAAACTACTGATTTTCTTAAATTCACCTATAATGTTTCTGAGAAGGTTTTACAATATTTAGATATAGAAATAATTAAAAGTGAAGGTAATTTTGCATCTAAAGTTTATGGAAAGGTAACTTATTGCAATTCTTATTTGTATTATAACAGTGCACACCCAGAACATAGTAAAAGAAATATAATAAAAGACCAATTTGTGAGGGGGTCACGAATGACAAGTAAATCGGAAGATTTTAAGATAGAATGTGACTTGTTAGAAGGTATGTTCCTAGATAGAGGATATAATAAAAGTTTGGTACATAGTGTTAGATTGGAAATAGAAAGAGGGAGAATGGGAAAATTTGAGCCCATTTTAGGTATTAAAGAGACTATGGGCAACTATATGGGTAACAATAGTAATGCTAGTTCACAAGAAGAATATAAATTGTCCATTGTATTAGAGTATAATGGTTTGAAACAGAGCATTAAATTGGTTTTCTATAGAGAATGGGAAAGATTTATAGCTCTTACCGATTTGGAAGATTTACCTAGAGATACTCCAAGGGTAGTATACAAAAATGCTAATAATATAAAGGAATATTTGGAACAAAAGAAAAAGGAAAATAAAAATATAAGTACCAGTCTGAATTATAAAAAGGGTACATTTAAATGTGGGAAATGTGGTCAATGTAAATATATTGCAAATAAGGAGTATATATATGTAGAGAGTAGAGGTAAATTGATTAGGGGTAATGGGCTATACAATTGTGATACTAAAAGATTAGTGTATTTGGCCACCTGTGTCAAATGTGGGTCCTTTAATAGAGGTAAAACGGAGAGAACTTTAAAAAGAAGAATATATGAGCATACCTATGACATTATAAAAATGAAGGAGGCTAATGCATTGTATAGACACAGGAATATATGTGAAGACAGTATATTTCAGTTTTTTGTAATTGAACATATAAAGAATAACATCAGAGGGGGGCCATGAGAAGACACCATAGGATATAGAGAATTATGGTGGCAGATCACGTTGCAAGCAAATAAATCCCCAGGTCTGAATGAATATATTTCAATTTTACCTCTACTGAAATTAAAAGCAGCTAAAATATAATCCTGAGTGCAATAAATTATATGGTCAATAGATGGTGCTGTTTGATGGAAATATAGTTTCATAGTTTCATAGTATAGTACTAGGCTATCTGCCCTGGGGCATTTGTAAGCCTAGCCATAGTGATGTGGCTTTTGCCACCCCATGAAATGGTACAAAAATGTACAGAATAAATCTAGAATACTGTGCCTCTGTCTAGTAGTGACACAGTGAAGGTCCCCTTATATAATAGAATTAGTTTACTGTGCCCCTGTCTAGCAGTGACACAGATGTGACCCCTGGGGTAAACTTACGATCTCCCATCCACTCATCAAGATTTCTCTTAAAGAGTCAGTGAGGGGCTCTGCTTAATACGAACTGGGATCCTGTTCCAAAGCATGGGAAGCCTCTGGGTTATGAATCTATCCCTCCATCATGTCCTATTCATACTTGTGCCGAGGTTTAAGTCTTTAGCTCTCGTGGTCCTGATGGATTTGGATTTTTTGAGGTGGAGCATGTCCATCAGATCCTGATTGGACATGGCCTTGTACATCAGGCAGAGATCACCTCTGAGCAGGCGGTATGCTACTGAATAGAGCTGAAGTTTCTTTAGTCTGGCAGAATAAGACATATGTTGGAGACCCTTGATCCTTTTGGTGAGGTACTTTTGTGGTCTCTCCAGCTGTTGCAAGTGCCGGGTGAGGTACATACCAAATGGGGCATTGTACTCAATCATGGGTCTGATGAGGGAGGAATATAGGGGTACAATGACATCCTTGGATCTGGGTGTGAAACCCTTCATGATGAGGTGTGCAAGGTAGAATGTTTTTCTAACCACGTTGGCAACGTGGGTGTCAAATGAGAGGTCACTGTCTACTTGGGTCCCTAGGTCTCTGATTACTTTTTCCGTACTCAGTGGGTTGCTGTCTATGTGATAATTTGTGGGTACTTTGTTTTTTCCAAAAGGGATGACTATACATTTTTAGGCATTTAGTTTAAGGTCGTGACTACGGCACCAGTTGTCCGTTTCAGTGAGGCCTTTTTGTAGGATGTGTGTATCTGCTGGTGTATCGACTATGGCGCCTAGTTTGCAGTCATCTGCGAACTTTGTCAGCCACAGCCCTCCCATGTTTGCTTTAACATCTGAGAAATAAATGCCAAACAAGAGGGTCCCAGGACAGATCCCTGTGGGACACCACTTGTGACTGGCTTTGAGTCTGACATTGCTCCAGCGATTTTAACTTTATGGGTTCTGTCCTTTAGCCAGTTTGCAACCCATCTAGTGACATAAGGGTTTACATTTAAGCTGTTTAGCTTATCTATGATGCCTGAGTGGGGTATTGTGTCGAAGGCCTTAGCCAAGTCCAGGTATGCTGTATGGACTGCTTTGCCCTCATCAATGGCTCTAGTGACTGTTTCGAAAAAGTCAACCAGGTTTAAAAGGCAGGATCTGCCCTTTACAAAGCTGAACTGGGTGGGGTCAAGCATCTGTAGGTCCCCTATGTCTCCGTTTATGAGTTACATAATGATTCTTTCCATAGCTTTGCAGACCAGGCTAGTCAAGCTTATAGGGCGGTAGTTTCCAGGGTCTGTAGAGGTAACCCCCTTGTGGAGTGGGACCACTGTTGCTGTACGCCAGTGTTCAGGTACATATCCCGAAGTAAGGCTAAGGTTAAATAGCATTTTTATGTGTGGGTTTAGCTCCTCTTGGAGTTCACGTAACACGCACCCCGGGATAACGTCAGGTCCCATTGATGCTGTGTTTTTTGCTTTGTTTAGGGTGGTTCTCACTTGGACATCTGAGATGACAGGGAGATTACATTCAGCTGGGATAAGTATTTCTTCTTTTGGGGGTGAAGGAGGCGAGAAATTTGCACTGAACCTGTCAGCCAGAATGTTAGCAATATCTGTGGGTTCAGTGTATTTTTTGTTGTTGTGAACCAACTCTGAGCATATCTGAGGGTTTCCGCCCAGGTTTCTAACATAGCTGAAGAAGGCTTTGTGGTTATCTTTAGTGTCCTTAGCGATTTTTCTCTCAAAGTTTGCCTTGGATGTTTTTATGAGAGAACATAGTTTTCTGCTAATGTTGATCAGAGATGTCTTCCCTTCATGGGATTTTGCTCTGACATGCAGTAGCTTCCTTCTTTTGTTATACAGTTTGTTTATGGCTGAGGTCCACCAGACAGGATGCTTACATTTGGTGGAGAGGGACTTGGATTTGTTTGGGATTGCATGATCCATGCATTCTTGGAGATGTCCATAGACAGCATTTGTGAAGGATTCGGCATTGTGGGATGTGGTATCCACTGTCACAGTGGGCTTAAAGGATACCATCTTAGTCTTAAGAAGAGTGAAGTCTGCTTTTGAGAAGTTTTTCCCTGTAGTGTTTTGTGCTGGGGGTGGAGGTGGGATATGTATATCCAGGGTGATTAGTTTGTGGTCAGATCTCACTAGTGAGGGGTATACTTCCGGTGTGGAGCATTTTGTCCCCATGTTTGTGATGATCAGGTCTAGTATATTATCTCTCCTAGTGGGAGAGGTGACTAGTTGTTCCAGTGCATTTGAATTTATGAATTCCAGGAACCTTTGGGCTAGGGTATTAGGGCTAGAATAATGTACCCAATCTATGTTTGGGTAGTTGAAGTCTCCCAGTATGATGGTATTTTGTGATACATTCATATCCTCCAATGTCTTCAGAAAGGCTGAGTGAGGTTCTTGAGATTGGGAGGTGGTCTGTAACATGCTACCAGTTGTATAGCAGTTTTGCCTATGGTTAGTTGCACCTGTATGGTCTCTGATGCTTCATGTGTTGCTACTAACCTGGAGGTGTGGGTGTCCTTTATGAATATGGACACTCCCCTCCTTTGTGGTTCAGTCCGGGTTTTGGGGCCGAAAAGCATGATACGAGGTATAGCCTGGTAGCGCTGGGGTGCTCTCAGGAGCCTTGAACCAGGTTTCAGTTACTGCACAGACATCGATGTTCTCCATGCTGAGGAGTGCATCAAGTGCCTGCATCTTGAGATTTAGACTTCTGGCATTGAGCAGCATTACCCTTAGTTTTTTTCCATTTTTGTTTTCTAAGGAGGTGGGTTTGTCTTTTGAGCCTTGCCTAAAAAAGGCACTATGGGGGTGGAAAGAGCCTTAGCCAATATCCAGAAGCCCAGTGGTGACAGGTGTAAGCCATCCCTTGCGAAGCAGCGTGGCTTGTCCAACATATCATCCCAGGCAGACAGACATTGGATCCCCTTAGAATGACACCAGTACTTGAGCCAATTGTTAAAGCTGATCATCTTGTCTTTGTATTGTGGTATCATTCTTGGTGAGGGCAAGATGCTGCTCAGGGTCAGGGTCATACCAGCCTGGGCTACATAATCTGAGAACTCCTCTATGTCTCTTTTCATGTAGTCCAGGGAGGTACATCTCAGGTCATTCACACCGGCATGGACAATGACGGAGTCATATTTGTACTTGCTTTGGAGTGACCTGAGTGCATGTGTTATGTGGTGGATCCTAGCTCCCGATAGACAGCTCACAGTCACCTTCTCCTTGTTCAGCCTGGTCAGTGGGACATCAGTGTGTCTGACTATGGAGTCACCTATTACTAGTGTATCAGGCAAGGTGTTTGGCCTTAAGGGCTGCGATTGGTCGACACACTGATTTATTGAAGTATGTGTTGCATGTGTTTTGTTTTGAGGTGGTGGATTTTTGGATGTCTGCTTTGGGAGCCTCTGTTGGTTTGGTAAGTTTTTTATTAGAGCCTCCGAGTATGTCTTTGTGTTTTTATGTGTTTGGTTTGCAGTTGTGGTAGGTCTATGAGGGACTGGGATTGTTGTGTGTGTGGTTGCCATCTCCTCCTGTCTGGTCATGCCAGCCCTGAGTTGAGAGAGTTCAGCCTCCAGTTTGGCTATATAGTTGCATCTCTCACATGTATTTGTGTTTGTTGGGAGGAGGAGATGCTATTTGATTGTGAATTTTATGAATGTAAATATTTTTTTCAAACGTATATATAAAAATATATTTTAGCCCCTGCAATATGAATGGAATTGATTTTAAAGTGATGAATAGATATAATTTAAAGTCTTTTAGAGAAATGTGATGTATTTATGTGATTAAATGAAATGTATTTTAATATTAATGAGCTTTAAAAAGTAAGCTGATTTGTTTATTTGAATTAATTGGTATTTTTTGATTGGAAAATGAAAATGAAGGAAGTATATAATGGATGCTAATTAATGATGTAAGAGATTATCTGATGAAGTCCAGCTATAGGACGGAAATGCCTTGATTTTGGAATTGCGTTAATAAATTGTGTTTTTTTGCACTTTGTTTTTAACTGTGGTGGAATCTATTGTGCTTGGTGACTTTCTACAGAAAACTGCTGGTTTTTCATAGTGCTACAATTACTACTGGATAAATGTTTGGTTTTGAGCACATGTTTACAATGGCTGCAATGTCCACATGACATGCAGCCCACAAGTTTATCTCCAGAAATTAAAGTTTGGATCGTGTTCTGATTAGTAACATCATGGTAATGTTTGTAATGACTAAAATGGGATCTGAGATTTTTCCCCTTTCTAAAAGAAAACATACAAGTCTCAGATAAATACTGTGACAAAACATTGTCGGCTAATAGAATGTTCCAATGTCAACTGATGGCATCAATAACTCTGTTTGTATTTCTACCATATGTGGTAGTGAATTGTAGATTGTTGCTAATGTTATGTGATTTCTCTTTGTACTCTTGGCTCTTTAACTGAACCACTATCTGAATTTTTAACTAGACATCTCAAACTATTATTGAGATGGGTAAGATCTAGAATTCAGGATACCACAGAATTTTTAGGTATCATAAATGGCATGCAAATTGAAGACGATTGGTAGTTATGCACCTTGGATGTTAGTGCATTATACACTAACATACCACATTGGGAGGGGCTGGATGCAGTAGAATATTGGCTATATAAATCAGAGCAATACAAACCTGGCTTTAATAATTTTCTTATATGCCTAACTGAACATGTTCTCACCAAAAATGTTTTCTTCTATGGGAAACAATGTTATCTGCAAATACGGGGTATTGCAATGGGTGCATCATTTGCCCCATATATGCAGATCTATATATGGCATACATAGAAGAACAAATCATTTATGATGTCACACATAGCATATATCTAAAGGAAATTGAAATTTGGCGTAGATATCTGGATGACTGCTGGATGGTGTGGAGGTCTGATGTAGAATATCTGATGGAATTTGTTGAGTATCTTAATGATAACAAATGGGGCTTACAATTTACCATCAGTTATGACCAACACAAGATCACATATTTAGATGTGTTGGCAACAAGGAACAAGGATAATACCCTTCGCACAGAAGTATTTAGGAAATATCCAGAATATAACACCTTACTCCACGCCTCCAGCTTTCATCCAGCACATATCACCAAAAACATACCCAAGTCTCAATTCATTAGGATGAGACGTATTTGCTCAGAAGATAACACATTTCAGGCTTTTTGTAAAGATCTATCAAACAGGTTTGAAGAAAGGGGCTATAGTATGGGTTGTGTACATACAGCAAGCAATTATGCTGCAAATTTGGATAGGGAAGACCTTCTCAAGTACAAAGAGAAATCACATAACATTAGCAACAATCTACGATTCACTACCACATACGGTAGAAATACAGAGTTATTCATGCCATCAGTCGACATTGGAACATTCTATTAGCCGACAATGTTTTGTCACAGTATTTATCCAAGACTTGTATGTTTTCTTTTAGAAAGGGGAAAAATCTCGGATCCCATTTTAGTCATTACAAACATTACCATGATGTTACTAATCAGAACACGATCCAAACTTTAATTTCTGGAGATAAACTTGTGGGCTGTATGCCATGTGGATATTGCAGCCATTGTAAACATGTGCTCAAAACCAAACATTTCTCCAGTAGTAATTGTAGCACTATATTTGATATTAGGTTTTTTGCAAATTGCAACACAGATTGGATTACCTATATGGCCTCTTGCAGTTGTCATGCATTTTACATAGGGCAAACATCTAGGCCCCTCAAGTTACGTATTTCTGAACACCTTAGTGATGTAAAATGTAAAAGAATGAGTAACGCCTTGTACAAACACACTCTCAAACATAACACAGCAAGATTTCATTTCACCATCATTGACAAAATAATAAGCGACAGATCCAACAAATCTGGGTGGCACAGCAAATTAAATATAAAAGAAAAGAAATGGATAGTTAAATTGGGTAGCCTTTTCCAGCCTGGTCTTAATGAATATTTATGATTCTGTATATTAATGAATATTCATGAGCTCACCAATGAAATTTTGTGACTAATTATGTCAATGTATAAAAGAACCTCAATATGTAATGAATATTTACACTGATGAAAGCTAGGTTAACACCATAGCCGAAACCAGTCTGTTATTTTTGTGTTTTTTTATTTTTATCACTAATTAAATTAGTTCATACAGCTCACAGTTGCTGGCTTCTGTTCTTTGCTACTATGTGTTTTTGAGCCGTGCAATTACTACCGTGCAGGGGAATTCTTTTTAGGCTTGTATAGGCCCTGGGGCCGATAGCCTGGTACCAGCCTATGAACCTATAATAAATAGTATCTACACTGACAGATTTGAACAGTGTTTTATGGTAAATGAGGGGAGAGAGCCAGGTAATGAGACACACTCGTATGGCTGAGAGGGTAGGAAACAGTCTAGTACTCTGGCTAGGACCCGATTTGACCAAGATCCTGCTCTGCATATAAAAATGTGACATACAACACACTTTCAATATAGCCATTTTTAAAATATTATTACATACTGATACAGTTTGAGTTATGCAATAGTATTTGCACTGAAGAGTTGGAGAATTGTTAGGATACAAATATAATAACATCAGAGGTAAGAACAATTTAGTGTATACTAAATTAAATGTACAAATATATATATATATATATATATATATATATATATATATATATATATATATATATATACATACACACATACACTATTGCCGAGAGCTCAGTTTGTTCAGATGTGTTATGCATTTGAAACTATTGAGGTGTTTTTTTTTTTTTTTTTTTTTTTTTTTACAGTTCTAGGTGCAGAGTGTTTATCCAATCACATATTCTAGATAGAAATACTTCTTTATTTTAATATTAATTCATGAAAACAGTCAAATTAAATGATGGCTTATGTGTTAATACCAACTGTACCTGTAATGTCAGCACATAGGAAAGTGCCCTGTCTAATTTCCCTGATACCCCATGCTAGCTGTAAAGTACAATTCATGTTCAGTGGTGTACTTAAATTGTGGATAATTACAAAGCTATTGCTGACAGCAGACTGAATTGCTAAAGAAAATATGCTATATGTCACATGCAATTTAAACCTCTGTGTAACAGTGACTAAATACTGTGCCTTAAATTACAGTTAACATCCATGCCAAACACAGCAGCACAATTATATTACGTCTCCAACAACTTCTAATGAAGGCAGTGCTGGATGGCTGTTCAGTGTTAATTTAAAGTACACTTACCACCCACTTCTGAGACTAAAGCTGTACACTTCAGATCTGTATCTAATCACTTTTTGTTGAATATTGAGCAGCATGACTTCAAACATGCACTTTCTTCTGCTCGTTTTAATGCTTTGGCACAACGTATAGTATTTTATGAAAATCTGTGCATAGCAACAATCAGTTGTAGTGTGTAGAGTGACGGAGGGCAGTGAAATGTGGAGGGGAAACCTTTATTCACTCTTGTTGCTGTTTTTGTGCTCGTGTGATTGAAGGCTTGACAGTGATTTTAGGCAGTGAGGATGGGGGTCAGACTACTACTGTTAGAGGGCCAGTATACACAGCATTCAAGATCCTTATCTAATACCACTCTCATCATCGAACTGCACATCACCACGTAACACATAGTAAAAAGTACTGTAAATCCTTAACACAGCAATGGCAGGGAAATTTGATGGCTGGGGAATGAGGAATCCTCTAGAATGTTCCCCAGTACTGGTCATAAGCATGGAATAAGGGACTAGTACCAAGAATAAATAGCTCATGAAATCAGCCTCATCCTCCTTTGATAATACTCATTGCCTGAATAAAATAATAAAATGCTAACATTGCAGACTAAAAAAGCTATTATTCCTGGTACTAGAAACTGCTGTGTATCACAATTCATTTAAAAATATAGCAGTTCAGCCTGGACCAATTTTTTAATATGTGTTATCTACACTCAGGATCATCTGCCAAGCTTTTTCCTGATTTTTGCTATCTAGATCACATGATTATAGGTTTTCCATGGGCCAGAGACTTTCATTCTAGAAAAGGAAGTATCGACAGTTCTCGTTATTCTTCTGAATATGATGGAAAGCTAGGTTGAACTACCAAGGTTACAATATACTGAAGATGGATGAGATAATACCAAAGAGAATGTCTTACACCTCAGTAGTTTTTCTTCTTATTTCTTAAAGCATGTTGAAATGACAATGCAGCCATACACTGCTATCATTTACTATGTGTTTAATGAATACAGTGTCTCCATCCACCACTGAAAACAGCTATATTTTTGTATTGTGTCATACAACCACCAAGAAAGAAATTTACTTTAAAATTTTAGTCCTTCCATTGTTTGTAGGCCTTCTGAAAAACTTACAATTTCCCTAGTTCAGCTACTTACACAAGTCATCCACAGTGTGTGTGTGTGTGTGTGTGTGTGTGTGTGTGTGTGTGTGTGTGTGTGTGTGTGTGTTTTGTGAATATATGTATGAAGTGAGTGACACATCATAAAACTTTAGTGATAAGCAGAATATAGAAAATTATAAAATAAAGGATCATTACGATTCAGAAATGAGTACACTGATTGGACAGCTCAACCAGTGTGCCCATTTTAATTGAGCATATACCACTAGTCCAGCTGCTAAGGTAACACTGAGTAGCCAGACCTTTTATTGGTATATGCTGAGGGACAGAGCAAAATATAAGGACAATTAGGCATGTTTGGCAAAACTAAATAAACAGAAACCTACCTAATTTGCACTGTCCTTTGTAAAAACTGCTTTTTTTTAAGCTGGTACAAAAATAAACAGCGATGGCAATTCTATTTTCTCCATCACTTCTCCTGCACTGATGTACTGTGCATGTGTGGGAATGTAAGTCCCATATGAATATAACACCAGAACTAAGAGCAAAATCCAACCAAGAATAAAAAACACTTGGCACGACAGGACCCGGAAGCACGTAAACAAAGGCTTTCAAAATAAGCAGATGAAGAAATCAAACAGCTGCTAGGTCTCCAAAAAGATCCTTTAATATAACAAGGCAAAGTAAAAATCCACAATATCTTCCAAGCGGTTTCACTCGACCACTTGCGAGCTTTTTCAAGGCAAAAAACATTGCTGGAAGTTCATTCACATTAAATACTTCCAGAATCATCACATGACTTCCTGTGAACCTTTCCCAACAGGAAAATCACCATATAAGGAAATTCTAAAATGCATTCTTATTATCATTAAAAATAATTCATTGTCTAAAAATCTTGGCAACTAGATACCATATTAAACATAAAATCAAATCAAACTGTTAAAATGTGGCAAAAAACAATTCTGCAAAATATTTTTATAATCACAAATAAATGCAGTGACCCCTTTACCCTCGGGGGTAAAATCAAAACTCCAAATTGAAACCTAGAGTTACTGAATAGCATTGTAAAACATTTCTTTCCTAAGTTTCAAATATATAACATGACATTCCATATATTTTATTATAAGATTTTGTAAATTCAAAAATGAGTAAAAAATAAATGTCATGTTGTACCAAACTGTGTTATAAACGTGCTTGCCTCAATTTCAGAACACTACTAATGTTAAGGGTGTCATTCAGACCTGGGTATCTAGTAGCGTCTAAACGGAGCTGCCAAAATAGCTCACGGTATTCTAATTTTGACTCCCAACTGCCCCCTCTTATATCCGGTTGTACCTGTTCCAAAACCATAAACTTTATGTTCATGTCCTTACATGTCAAAGAGTGTTTATAAAAGGCATTACTTTCCTTCCTTACATTGATGTCATTGAAGTGAATGACATTCCCATATGAATATAAAGTACATCAGTATAGGGAAGACAATGCAGAAGAAGACTGAAGTGCCCTTATACAGATGCATCATTTAAGAAAGGTAAGCAACTTATTTCTTAAATAATGTAGTTGTATAATTGAAATAATCCACTCCTCTTTGTTGGTATATCAGGATTTACCTATGGTTGGCTTTGTTTAATCTCCTGGGCTTCACCTTGGTGATCAAATCACACCATCCATGGGTAAATCCTGATATACCCACACACAGTTATGGATTATTACTTAAATGTAGCTCTACTCTTTCTAATACTACAAATATAACAATGATATTGCACAAATATGTGGAGTAATTTCCAGAATTTTGACATTAGTACATTTCAGCATTGAAAGCCTCATGGGAGCTGTCCCAGAGGTGGACAACACACACTGCTTGACATAATAACTTAGGAAGAAGGTTTTAAAATGTATTATATAGTCAGTTTAGAAGTTGTACATGTGCGAATTTTAAACATTTTAATGATGCCCTATAAAACAGGAATCTGTTGACATGAATGACAAATAACAAATATATAGAATATGAAACAGTTACAGTGTGGGGATATTATGGAAGAAGAAAGGAACCACCTTATATGATCAAATAGTTTCTGTTGGTGTTAACATCATTACTGAGAAAACAAGAGCTACATTATTGTTTGACACTGCTGTTACCAACTAGATGTAATAAGGTGTAGTGTCAAAGTCTAGATAGATTGAAAAAAATGTTATATACATCAGATTCAATTAATTTTTGGGAGCAACTTTGATAATCTGAAGAATGGAGTACCGATATGCAGGTGTTGCACATGGAAGAATTGCAACATATGCTAAGACTATAATTTGTAGGACTGGTAAGAAATCTAGGGAAATGGAATAACTGTTTTAAATAGCACCTCTTATTGCAGTCTGCATGATGCTAAAAGTAAAGGAGAGGTACCTGGAATAGCAGAACTTTTCATCAAGACTTATATTCCCTGAAAAATATCAAGGTGGACAAATAAATGCAATTATTTTAGGATTGGCAGGATACTGAGAGTGATCCTCCTAATTTATCATTTGCCTCGATGTGTGACTAACTCAAGGAGATTCAAAATATTCACATGTAACTGTTTAAATAATTATTTTATATATTGTATCAATTAACTCTCATATTCCCATATTTAAATGTGAGAAGTCGGAGATGTCAGGATGAGGTCTTGGTGAGTTAAGGGTATATTTTGGTCATGTTCAAAATAAGATTTTAAATTAGAATTAAGAGATTTTTTGCAGCTATGTTTATTAACATACCAACTGGGAATAAATACAGTCACAAGAAAAAGGAATGGTATGAGTAGAGCTGGAGCATGGTCAAATGGGGCCCCAGGCAGAGTAATGGATCGGGGACCCCCAGCAGCCCCCATAGCCCACACAGCAGTCCCCCTACCCCCCCATAGCCATTTCATTGTCCAATGACTTGGTTCCCCAGTTACCATAAGCACTGTTCAAACATGTCAGTGTGCATACTATTTAATTCTTTACTTCTACAATTATTGCAACCACGGTGGTGGTGCTGCGGTAGCGTTGTCGCCTCACAGTAAGACGCTGTCCGGTTCGATTCTCAGCTAGAGCGTCTTCTGTGTGGTGACATACGTGAATGGGCGTACCTTCGTTGAAGGTTGTGTGTCAGGGCTGGCAACCCGGCACGTAAAAATCAACTGCCAATCATTAGCGGACCGGAGTTCCACTGTGGCAACCCCTAACCGGGAAAAGCCGAAAGACACACACACACACTTCTACAATTATTGTAGATATTTGGATTGAACTTAAAACTTTTATTTCATATTTTATAGCACAAATACTGTTAGACATTTGCTAAACAAAACAATGCAATCTCACAATAAAAACTGACCTATCATTAACAGTAAACTTATCTACCCTTAAAACTCACATTCGTTGAAACAGCATTGAAACCCATATTTGAAGAAAATGTATCTGGTCAGTGACTGATTAAGTTTACCTTTGGGCTGTTTTCAAACAACAGACCCTTTGCACACATTTAGGGCCATGCATGCACATGTTCTTTGTTTCATTTTCCTGATTGTATTAAATTATATTCTTTATATAATACAGCACCACTTGTTAGAATGTGTTTTAAATTTGTTGTTTTGAACATTTTTCCAGTAAGAAGTGAAAAAAAACATATGAACCAATAATGACAAAACCACACATTTCAGAACATTTCAAATGTAAAAGGCCTATGAAACTTCTGTCATTACAATTCAATAATGTCAGTCAATATGCACAATCTATGCAGAGGTTAAAAGTCATCTGAATAATCCCATATTAAAGAGATCTGTAAGCAATGAAAAGGTTGCTACTAGCAAACAACTTTATTTTTCAGTGTTTCAATTACGAATTCAGTGCCTGCTGCCCTTGAAGAATAAATTGCCAATTTTATATTAAAAAAAATCGGTAAGCTGCTAATATTGTAATAGGGAACAGATAGCAAACTGACAACAGGTTCATCATTACAATGCATGTCATCCAGAGGAGGGCACATTCAGGACTGCAGCATCCCACCCACCCTTAAAGTAAAACACAGAGTCAGCAATTATCAGACTAATACCAACAGTAACCCCATGTCTCTGATATAACATATGTGATTCTGAGTGATCAGAGATGATTTTTCACAAACACACTTGTACAACTATTATGACATGTCAGGAATCTTTGAGGGTAATCACACATATGGTCCTAACACTGTAATCTGCTGGAGGAGTTAGAAGAGACACTGCTATACCCATATGTGACATTTTTGATCAATACAGGCTAACTGACTGGTGTGAATGGCATATATATATGTATATATATATATATATATATATATATATATATATATATATATATATGCCACCCAACAACAGCCGCTAAGGCAAGACAATGTACCCAACACTTTAGTCATAGGTGACTCTATAGTCAGGCACACTGATGTCCCACTCATCAGGCTGAACAAGGAGAAAATTACAGTCAGCTGCCTGTCGGGTGCCAGGATCCGCCACATAATGCATGCACTCAAGTCACTCCACAACAAGTACAAATACGACTCTGTCATTGTCCATGCTGGAGTGAATGACTTGAGACGTACCTCCCTGGACTACATGAAAAGAGACATGGAAGAGCTCTTGGATCATGTGACCCAGGCAGGTATGACCCTAGCCCTGAGTAGCATCCTGCCTTCGCCCAGAATGATACCACAGTATAAGGACAAAATGATTGACTTCAACAATTGGCTAAGCTTCTGGTGTCATTCAAAGGGGATCCAGCATTTGTCTGCCTGGGAAGACATGATCGACAAACCACGATGCTTTGCCATAGATGGTCTGCACCTGTCACCCCTGGAATTCAGGTTACTGGCTAAAGCTCTTGCCACCCCTATAGTGCTTTTTTTAGGCAAGGTTCAAATGATAAAACCACCACCGTAACAGATACAAGCATGCAAAATCTGAAGGTAATGCTACTCAATGCTAGAAGTCTAAACCTCAAAATGCACTCTCTCGAGGCACTCCTAAAAATGGAGAACATCGATATCTGTGCAGTAACTGAGACCTGGTTCAAGGCTCCAGAGAGCACCCCTGCAATACCAGGCTACAATTCTTACCACACTTTTCAGCCACAAAACCAAGACCGAAACACTAAAGGTGGAGGAGTGTCCATATTCACCAAGGATATTCACACCTCCAGGCTAGTTGTCCAACACAATGCATCTGAAATTCTCCAGGTGCAACTAACACTAGGTAAGACTGCAATCCAAATTGTAACTTGCTACAGATCCCCCACCATGCCCCAAGATTCTCACTACACCTTTCTAAACATACTGGAAAATATTAAGATACAACCAAACACCCTCATACTGGGTGATTTCAACTACCCTGCCATTAATTGGGAAAACTACTCGGGTACCGACTCCTTTTCCCAATGGTTCTTGGAATTCATAAATTCCAATGCCCTGGATCAACTAATCCATTGTCCCACCAAGGGCTCCAATATCCTAGACCTGGTCATTACCAACATGGGAGATAGATGCTCCACACCAGTGGTCACCCCCTCATTGGTCAGGTCTGATCATAAGCAAATCACCCTTGACATTCACATCCCACCCCCACCTCCCAGTAAGGAAACCTCCTTAAACACTTCTCCAAAGCCAACTTCATGCTACTGAAGTCAGAAGTGACAAACTTCACAACACCCACGCAGATGGGATCTGGAAGTTCGACTGCAGAATCCTACACTAAGGCACTGTATGAGCACATCCACTCGTGCATGAATCATGCCATCCCAAATAGAGCCAAGATGCTCTTCTCCAAAAAAAGGAAGCCAATCTTGTGGTCCCCTGCTATAAACAAATTACACAACAGAAGGAAGAAACTGTTGCAGAAAAGAGGAAAATCCCAGGATGCAAAAAACTCCCTCACCAGCCTCAGTAAGAAGCTGAGATCCCTCATAAAATCCTCAAAAGATAGTTACGAAAATAAAATTGCCAAAGATTCCGAAGACATCCACAAGGCATTCTATAGTTATGTCAAGAATCTAAATGGCAATGCTCAGATCTGCTCTGAGCTACAACAGAATGGCATTAAATATACTGATCCCAAGGATATTGCCAATATCATGGCAGATCGATTTAGTGCCAACTTCACCCCCCTCTCACCCCCTAAAGGGCCCATTTCAATACCAAAAGATTGCCAAATTCCGATAATCACAGCCACACAGGTAGAAACTGCACTCCCCAAAGCTAAGAATACAGCATCCATGGGATCAGATGACATCCCAGGCTGTGTACTACATGAACTACAAAATGAACTGGCACCTCACCTAAGTGTCATGTTTAATCATAGCCTCACCTCAGGCTTTGTGCCCACTGAGTGGTGCACAGCTACAGTTATCCCGCTCCACAAGGGAGGATCCACCTTGGATCCCAGGAACTACCGTCCCATCAGTCTGCAAGCCTGATCTGCAAGGGCATGGAACGCATTATCATGGAACCTATAAAAAAAGTAATTGGCAACCTTCAAACACTGGACCCCACCCAGTTTGGGTTTGGGTAGGGCCGATCTTGTCTCCTGAACCTGAATGACTTCTTTGAATCAGTCTTCAGAGCTGTGGACGAGGGTAAGGTGGTCCACACAGCCTATCTGGACCTCGCCAAGGCCTTCGACACCATCCCCCACTCTGGAATCATAGATAAACTTACTAAGCTGGGCATAAATCCCTACATCACTCGATGGGTTGCCAACTGGCTTACTGACAGAACCCAGACTGTAAAAGTAGCAGACTCCAAATCCAGCTCCAGACAAGTGACAAGTGGAGTACCTCAGGGTTCAGTCCTGGGACCACTCTTGTTTGTCATCTACTTCTCTGACGTACAGGCCAACACTAAGGGACTCTGGCTAACAAAGTCTGCAGATGACTGCAAACTGGGAGCCATTACTGAATCCCCAAATGATGTGGATATTTTACAAAAGGGCCTTACAGAAACAGATGCCTGGTGCCAGAGCCATGGGCTCAAGCTTAATGCCAAGAAATGTATAGTTATCCCCTTCGAAAAAAAATATGTACTCATGAATTACCACATAGGTGGCAGGACACTAAACATCGAAAGTGTGATGAGAGACTTAGGGACACAGGTGGACAGTGGTCTCACTTTCGATAATCACATCGCCACAACAATCAGGAAATCCTTCTATGTGGCACACCTCATTAAGGGCTTTTCATCTAGAAAAAAGGAGATCATTGTCCAACTGTACTCATCCCTCATTAGACCCATTATAGAGTATAATGCCCCATTTGCTATGTACCTCACAAGACATCTGCAACAGCTGGAAAGGCCACAAAAATACCTCACTAAAAGAATCACAGGCCTAAAACAGATGCCATATGCTGACAGTCTTAAAAAAACTCCAGCTATACTCTGTGGCATATCGTCTACTCAGAGGCGATCTCTGCTTAACATACAAGGCCATGTGAAACCCTGAGCTGTTGGACATGCTCTACTTAAAGAAATCCCAATCCCTCAGAGCCACATGCTCCAGGGATCTAAACTTTATCATCACAATGAACAAAACATGCTGGAGGGATAGGTTCGTGACCCAGAGACTCCCCATACTCTGGAATAGACTGCCCATACATGTCAAGAAGAGCGACTCAATGGCTCTCTTCAAAAGGAACCTCGATGATTGGATGGGAGATAGGAAATTCACCCCAGGGAACATGTCAGTCGCCCTGCTAGACAGGGGCCCAGAGAAGTAAATATTTTGGGAAGAAATATCCAGGGAATTGTTATGGCTAGGCTTGCATAGGCCTTAGAGCCGATAGCCTAGTACCAACCTATGAACCTATATATATTTTAGACGGCACAGTGGTGCAGCGATAGCGTTGTCACCTCACATCAAAAGGTTCTCTAGTTCAATTCTTGGCTGGGGTGCCTTCTGTGCAGAGTCTGCATGTCCTCCTTGCATTCATGTGGGTTTCGTCTGGGTGCTCCAGTTTCCTCCCACTTTCAAAGACATGCATCTGGAGCATTTCTCCCCAGGCTTCCACTAAAAATTGGCTTTGTTCCAAGTCAGACTTTCCCGGTTAACAAATGTTAAATAAAAAAAAAAAAATATATATATATATATCACAATCCGCACTGTCACAAATGTTTCCCATGCCATCAAAGGTGTCAAACAGCTATGTATGCACTGTGTGCATCACCAGAACAAGTATCACACATGTATCTGGTGTAACAACTCGACGGGGGTTCTGCACCATCAGACAGTAATTTTTATGCAGCAAAAATAATACCTGGGTATGGCCAATAAGATGTGTGACAGCTCATTGTGGCAAAGGTGGTACACCTTAGTTACACATCATTGGAAAAGTGGGGAGTTACATGAAGAAGGGTGCATTGTACTCAGTTATTGGTTTGATGAAGGCATACCTCTCAACCCCTTACCACAAAAATGCTGGACAAAGCCAAACATAATGGGGGGACAACCAAGCCCGGAAAATAGGGACAAATTTTAAGTATTGCTCTCACTAACTGGGAAAGTTGCTAGAATAAAATATTTTGTGTTATCATGCATTTTTTTGGAGGATAGGAAGTCTGAAACTCAAATAATTGTAATTATTTACTGAAGCCAGTCCTCACTGATTGGCCACAAAAATCAAGAAAAACACAAATTGTATGATGAACAGACCAAAAATATGAAACAAAAATCTGGACATTCTGTGAAAATCGGGACAGCTGACAGATATGGATTATTCTGTGTGATAGGTCTGGATGAAGGTAAGACACTGCATACTGCCTATCATGATCTGGCATATGGTTTTGACACAATCCTCCATGCAGGTATCATTGAGAAACTCTCCCAGCTGGGGATTAACCCTTACATCACAAGATGCGTAACCAACTGGCTCACCAACAGAACACATAATGTGAAAGTTGGTGAATCAACCTATACCAGTAAAGCTGTCACCATTGGCATATCCCAGGGATATGTGTTGCCCCTTTACTATTTGTTATCTATTTCACAACAGTTCAGGCTAAAGTATATAGCTTTTGGCTTACCGTGTTTGCCGATTCTTGCATATTGGGTGTAATCTTTGAGTCCACCAATGATGATAACATACTACAGGAGAGGCTATCACAGACAAATGATTGGTGACAAAGCCACGTGGTCTACAATTAAATTCAAAAATGTGTCTTTATTTTGTCCTTCTGCAAGGTGGAATTCTCTGTTAATTACAGGATTGACAGCATTCCCACTATGCTGAAACTCAGTGATGCAAGACATGGAAACACATGTAATAGCAATCTGGACTTTGACCACCAAGTGTCCACAGTGGTATGGAAAGGCTAGGTTTTGCAAATCATAAGTCATGCAATTGTATTCTGATCTGAGAATTATATAACAGCATTGTACTCAAACCTCATCAGAACACTAATAGAGTATAATGCTCCCTTTTTATGTGTACCTCACCAGACACATGTAGCTGGAGAGACCACAGGGGTTTCTCAACAAGAAAACACAGTGCCTACAAACCATGCCATGCTGTTTGTGGATAGACTGAAAGCCATGTCACCATAATCTGTATCATATGGGATGAGGTGACTTCTGCCTGGTCTCCTGGCCAGTCTCGGTCCTTGCCCTGATCCACTAATCAGATACAGGTGTTGACATCAGCAGTGGCTGGTGAGGAGAAAATGGTAATAGCAGAGTCCCACATGCTGGTGTAAAAGGCAAATGCCACAGCTCAGCTAGAGAACTCTGTATTTAAGACAAGCACCACAGCTCAAGTCTGACTTAGAGTGTCACAGACAACACTTCTAGGTGATTACAGGATCATAGGAAGTTACTAGGCTTTTGGCCCTGAGGCCCTTATAAGCCTAGCCAAGAGATTAGCCCATTTTTATACAAGTCAGCTCCCGAAGCCCCTGTCGAACAGGGACACAGGTGGAATCTCAGAGGTGTATTTTCTGTTTCTCATCCAGTTATCCAGGTTGCACTTGAAAAGGGATAATGAGGTACTCTGATTGATGTGGAGAGTGAGTCTATTCCAGAGATGGCAGAGTCTCTGGGACACAAATCTGCCCCACTAAGTCCTATTGATGTCACAGACCAGGTTGAGGTCACGTGTGTGGGTTACTTGAGTGGAGCTTGACTTGCAGATATACAGCAGTCCCATTAAGGTGGAGTCTGAGATTGCTTTGTATGCCAGGCAGAGGTCACCTCTGAGAAGTATGTATGAAACTAAGTAGAGGGACAGGGCTTTTAGCCTATCTGTATAAGGTAGATGTTTGAGGCATCAGCAGTATCTGAGAGGAGACTATGGTAATAGCAGTGTCCCATATGCTGGTGTAAAAGGCTCTCTCTAATATCAAGCAACTACATAAACTCACACACACACACACACACACACACACACACACACACACACACACACACACAGACACACACACAGACACAGACACACACACAGACACACACACACACACACACACAGACACACACACACACACACCAGTTGACTGAGGTGAGAACAGAATCCCTGCCTAAGTATATAGACTACAGAACTCTGCAATTTAGGTAAGTGCCACAACTCAAGTCTGACTTGGAGTATCTCAGACAACACTTTCTAAGTAATTACATCAGCAGTGCTTGGTGAAGAGAATATGGTAATAACAGTGTCCCTGATGCTGGTGTAAAAGGCTCTCTCTAATATCAAGCAAGTGCACAAACACACATACCCCATTTGACTGTGGTGTGAACATGACCCCTGCCTAAGTACACAGACTACGGAACTTTATATTTAAGGAAAATGCCACAGTTCAAATCTGATGTGCAGTGTCTCAGGCAACACTTTTCACATCAGCAGTGTCTGGTGAGGAGAACATGGTAATAGCACTATCCCACATGCTGGTGTAAAAGGCTCTCTCTAATGTCAAGCAAGTTCACAAACACACATACACCCCAGTTGACTGCAGTGAGAACAGAGCCCCTACCTATCTAAGTACACAGGCTAAAGGACTGACTACTTTATGCAAGCACTACGGCACATGTCTGACTTTCATAAGGCTGTAGGACAACTTACAGGGGATGACATCAGCAGTGAATGTTGGTGAGAAGATGTTCAGAGGACTGCATGAAATGGATGTGTATGCATGTGCAACTGTCAAAATAGTGTCAATCTATGGGACTTGGATGGTAACTGTAGGCTACACACTTATGCTCTTCTGGCTAGATAAACACACACACAGACATGCACATGCATACACATACACATACACATACACATACACACAAACACCTCACCCACAGTTAACTTCTGTGAGAACAGAACCCTCTACCTATTTAAGTAAACAGACTACAGAACTCAGGATTTTATGTAAACACCACAGCACAAGTCTGACTTTTACAAGGCTGCAGGACATCTTATAGAGGATGACATCAGCAGTAGATTTTGAAAAGAGGATGTGGGGAGGCCTGCATGAAATAGATGTTTAGGCATGTGCAACTGTCAAAATAGTGTCAATCCATGGGAAAGGAGTTTTAACTGTAGAATACAAATTTATGCTCTACTGGCTAGATAGACACAGCCACACACAGACACACACACACACACACACACACACACACACACACACACACACACAGTTGATTGCAGTGAGAACAGAACCTCCTACTTCTGTAAGTTCATAGATTACAGAACTCAGTACTTTACACAAGTGTCACAGCCCAAGTCTGACATTTATAAGGCTGCAGGACAGCTTGTAGTGGATGATATCAGCACTAGATGTGGAGAGAAGATGTTGTAAGGCCTGCCTGGGTTCATAGGTTCATAGGAGATTACTAGGCTAATGGCCCTAGAGCCTTTACAAGCCTAACCATGTAAAAACATTCTGTAATATGTTAACATTGTTGGGGAATTCTATATGACTGGGCCCAGTTTACAGTCATCTGAAAACTTGGTAAGCCACAGACCATCAACCTTCACCTGGACTTATCAGAATTAGTTTCCAAACAGTAGAGGGCACAGCACAGATCCTTGTTGTACTCCACTGGTAACTGGTCTACTGGTGGAGGTGGATACCCCAACTTTGACAGTGTGCAGTCTGTCAGTGACCAGTTGGCTACCCATCTAGTAATGTATGGGTTAATCTCCAGATGGGAGAGTTTCTCTATGATACCTGAACAGAGCATTGTGTCAAAGGCCTTGGCTAAATCAAGATAGGTGATATATACTGTTTCCCTCATCCAGGGCTTTGGTGACATTCTCAAAGAAGTCCACTAGGTTTAATAGGTTCATAGGTGTTTACTAGGCTAACAGCCACAATGGCCTTTTTAAGCCTAGTTATGATCACAAATATCTGACGAATTCTGATACCCTTGATAACTGTAAGCATGGGCCTGGGAGAGGAACCATTTACATGTTACCTGTTTGCATCAGAGACATAGTTGCCAAACCACGGATGAATTTATGGTTTCCCATCCAGTTGTCCAAGTTGCAATTGAATTGGGTTAGGGAGGAACTCTGCTTCACATGGATGGGGAGCCTGCTCCAGCAAGTCCTATTTAAATCACAGGCAAGGTTTAAGTCTTTAGCACAAGTAATTTTGGTACTGTTTGTTTTGTGGCTATGCAGAAGGTCCATCAGAGTGGGATCTGACAATGCCCTGTATGCCAGGCATAGATCTCCCCTCAAAAGCCTGTAGGAGACAGACTACAGGGATAAGGCCTTGAGGCAGTCTACATAGGACGTATTACTTATGCCCTGTTTAATGAGGAACCTCTGTGGATGTTCCAGTTGTTGGATATACCTGGTTACATACATACCAAAGGGGGCACTGTATTCAATGATAGGTCTGATGAATGCTGAATACAGTGGAAAAATGACTTCCTTGGACTTCAGTGCCATACCTTTGTTTATAAGTTGCACAACATATAATGATTCCCTCACCACTGTAGACACATGATGATCAATGGCTAGATTACTATCAATGTGTGTCCCTAAGTCCCTGACTACCGGTTCAACTCTAAGGGGTGTGTTGTCCATACAATAGTTACCAGGTATGGATGACTTCTCAAAGGATACTATTATGCATTTCTTGGCATTTAGTTTTAGTCCATGACACTGACACCAGTTGTTTGTCTGTGTCAGCCCCTCTTGGAAAATATTTGTGTCAGTGTGAGATTCAATGACAGCTTCTAATTTGCAATCATCTGCAAATTTAGTCAGCCAGAGACCACTGACATTGGCCTTGACGTCTGAGAAATAAATGTCGAAAAGGAGCGGTTCAAGGACTGATCCTTGAGGGAATCCACTTGTGACTGGCCTCTTTGTAAAGGTGGACTCCCCAATTCTCAGTTCTTGGGTCCTGTCTGTGAGCCAGTTGGCTATCCACTGGGTGACATATGGGTTTGTACTTTGTACCTAACCTCTTGAGTTTGTTAACAATGCCAGAGTGAGGTATTGTGTCAAATGCCTTGGTCAGGTCAAGGTAAGAAGTGTGAATGATTTTGCCCTCATCCATTGTTTTGCAGACTTTCTCAAAGAAGTCCACCAAGTTTAGTAGGCATGATCTGCCCTTATGAAACCAAACTGGGTTGGGTCCAGTGTCTGGAGGTTTACTATATCTCTATTGATCATCTCCATGATAATTATTTCCATGACTTTACATATAAGACTAGTGAGACTTATGGGTCTGTAGTTTCAAGGGTCTGTAGATGGCCCACCTTTGTGCAGATCTACCGTTAATGAAACCAAAGTGGGTCAGGTCAAGAGTTTGAAGGTCACCTATGTCCTTGTGGATACTGCCCATGATGATTCTTTCCATAGTCTTGCAGTTTAAGGCTGGTTAGGCTTATGGGTCAATAGTTACAAGCATCAGCTGATGAATGCATAGACATGTGCAACTGTGAAGATTGTTCTAGTTCTGTATGTTTTCAGATTGACATGCATTGCATATCACACAACATTTGTTATTAATTTATTTAGTGTAGCTGATATATTTGTGAAAAAGTACTCAGATACCAGGTTTGCAATGCATGTGAGGAGGCAACACATGGTTGCATTGCAAATATTTGACATATTGTTAGGGCCTTCAGTTTATGTTTCCACATGTAGTTTCATGGCATGAAGAGTAAATGGACAGTAAACATTACTAGTACATGTTAATAGTGACTTTAGCGTGCAGTGGATTTGATTGACAGTTGGCACAGTGTATGCACATGCAGATACACATTTCCATTACTTTCCCTGTTTGTGTGTAGTTAAGCAGTGTGCAAACATGAGATTCATTGTTAAAATTCTGAGAGTTAGTACTGAATGTAAACACATCTGTTGCTTAGCTGACTCTGTGTCAGCAGGTGTAAATGCATTGATGCATTTCTTTTTGAGCCCAAATGATACTGGGTTCAAATCCAGGTGTATGTAATCTTTTAAATAAACAGTAATAATGCAAGGACATTATTCTTTACAGTACATTCAGCATGCGTTATTGTGTCTGTTGACACAGCACAGCAGGGTTAAGTGGCATTGGATGGAAGTAACCACAGCATTGTAGAGCTGATCAGCATCACCCACTGGACTGTCATCACTGTCCCCTTACTCCACTGGCAGCTGGAGTGCATGACATATTCTCCTCCTATTTGCCATGAGGTAAAGCAGCCTCTACATCCTGTGCAGACATGCACAACCCTGACATCTCCTGGTAGGTGATGAAATCCTCACCTCTGCCACTACTCCTGGAGGGAACCCCAGCACCAGCTGCCAGGGCGGTACTACATAAGGGCACAGGTAGTGCAATGGCAGCAGAGGCAGTGCTGCCAGGTTGGGTCCCAGATGTGCTGGGCATCACTGCTGGAGCTGGTGGAGGGGAGCAGGCTGATCCGCTTGGACTTGTCTACCTCGCTGTGCTGTGAAGCATTTAGTGATTTGTTACAAATGGATGACATGGAAACATTTTGATGACACATAACAGAAAATAAAAAAAGAGATAAGGTTTAGGGTGAGAGAAAAAAGAGATAAAATAAGTACCATCAAATGTGGCATACAATGCATTAACACAATTATGCAACTATTTTATCTGAGCTATTACATTTAAGTGTATGTCCTAACAACTACACACTATAACTACAGATTGCTGCACATATACTTGGTTCAATTATAAAGATTACAGTTAACAGCAGGGCAGTTATGCCACGGATATAGAGTTTAATTTTATGTAAGATTATTAAAGAAATGTAGTATTTTATAGTTGTTACTCATGGTATTTGAACCCATAATCTCTGACTACAGTCTTATACTTGGCTCCTAAAGTTGGTTTGTGCTACAGACTAATGTATGCATACTTGCTTTTATGTTTAGGATATGCATGCTCAATTTGCTACAACTGTATAAAAAACTCAAAAATCTATCTTTAACTTTCAAAGCTACAGTAATACTTCTCTTGTACTGCATACATACCACTTGCTTCCTCAGTCTCTCCATTCAAACAGCATGAGCCCATTGATTAAACTCTATGTCAGCATTATCTGTGGAAAGAATAGAAAAGCATTATGAAGACCTGTCTTGCCTATATTTAGCTTTCTATGTATTACAGATATTCTCTTATTATCATACTTACACAGCTGTGGGATGTCAGCAGTTTGAAACGCAGTCAACCACTGGTTGAAGATATCACTCTTGTGCCTTTGTAGGTCATTTGAATGAAGCCTACACTGTTCTCCTGTGTGTGGGATGCCAAACTACTCCATACCTCAGTTCTGTATTGGGAGCCAGAATAGCCTCTTGCAAAAGCCTTTGGCTGTGGTACTTTACTGGGAGGCCAATAAATATCCTGGATTCCTGAACACCTCAACTCTATGTTTTAAAATGGGTGCCTTCAACTCTAACTCTAGGCATGTCTAACACCCGAACTAGAGCAATGGCAACTAATGATTTCCTGCCAGTTCCTGTTATCACATTTAGTGGTAGTGCATAAACCCGACCGATGATGCCAACCACGTTTGTGTGATGTTAAATGGAGAGCAGCAGTGCCAAGCAGGGAGGAAAGAAATTGTTTAAATTGGAAGTTTAATCTGATGCTTGCCTTAGTTTGAGGGTTGTTTGCTATTGTAACCTGGAAATACATATTGAAAATTGGAAGGTAACTATTAAGTGAGTTAATTTTACAGACATGTACTGGGGGCATACATGTCATGACCTAACACATTTGTTTTTGGCTTTATACAATGGTAAAATTGAATTTTAAAGTATGCGATTCAAACCTAAGCATAATGGACAAAGACATTTCTTCCACAGTGGTCATTTTCCATCTTTGTCAGAGAAGAAATACTGCTCAGACATAGTCAGAAATCATTCATAAATACAGCTGGCAGTTCAAGGTGTAAGTGTAGGGCTGTGACCTGACAGGGTTCTTGTATATAGATCCAGTTGTGTATGTGTCTTATTTAATTATGAAGGCCATCCAAGTCCAAATAGCAGAATTATACTTATAGAAATATAGTAGAGAGTATAACTTCAGTCATACATCTGAAAACACAATAAGGGTGTCTTATCCCTCATACATATAATTCATATCAGCTCCACTATCTAAAGTGTTATAAGTGAGAGCGACTATAATGGGAAATGAAACAACAGTACTAATGTTTAGAATGCCCTGTATTGGAATGCAGCACCATGTGTATGGTAGCCCTACACGTATACCTGTTGAAATAACACTGGTACATTTTTCAGTTCATTTCTATAAACTACACTGTCACAACAGTAAAAATAGGTCACACACCCTGTGCTAGAACCTAAGACCATCTGTATTCCAGCCCTACACTTACACTGAGCGATTCTCAGCTAGAGCGTCTTCTGCGTGGAGACATGTGTGAATGGGCGTACCTTTGTTGAAGGTTGTGCGTCAGGCCTGGCAAGCCGGTACGTAAAAATCAACTGCCAATCATTAGTGGACCGGAGTTCCGCTGTGGCGACCCCTAACCAGGAAAAGCCGAAAGACACAAACAATATAGTCAGTTAATTTATTTATGTAATCATTCTTGCTCTTCCCACTAGATGGTGCTATTTCATGCTACCTTACTTTGCCATTTTTTACACGGTTTTATGTTTTTTATAAAATATTTATTATTTTATAACATGAGTATTTTATGTGGACAAATCACACAATACACCCTACTTGATGCATTTTACATATCAAAAGTTTTAAGATTGATTTCATGTTACAGGTTTTATTTCATTCATCTCATATATTCTGTATTTTAATTCATTTAAATTGAATCTTCATTGTTACTTGTTTAATTGATCAATGCTTCTTATTGGTTAATTTCCATTTGAAAATGTATTTAACATGGCTTTTGGGACAGTACATGCCTATCTGATGAAGTTTATAAGACAAAAACGTAAGGGGAACTGTTTTTACAATGTTTATGTGCTTGATGTGCTTTGTGCTTTTAAACTACTGTGTTCGTGTGCATTTTGAATTAACCTTCTGTTGAGTGGACCAGCTGGTTTCCAGTGCCTTTCTACAGGTTATTAGTAACTTTTGGGCATTTTCAATCACTTTTATACATTTATTTATATCTTTATTGATAAGGTCCATAATAATTCACTCCAGGGCCTTGCAGATAAGGTTAGTCAGGCTAATAGGGCTGTAGTTCCTGGGGTTACTGGAAGCACCACCTTTGTGAAAGGGAATAACGGTGGCCATTTTCCATTCAGCTATGAAGAAGCCAGTGCTTAGACTATGATTGAAAAGAGTAGCCAATGGTGTTGCTAATTCTTGTTGAAGCCCTGGGTCTGTATTATAAAACTGAATGTTTAGATTGTCGAATAGCTAAACGTCGACAGCGAAACATCAAAACCTTAAAATCGTGAACGGCTAATACCGCAAATTTTTTCATTGGGAAAAAATTCACTTGGCTGTTGGAAACTTACACAAACCTTAAACTCTAATTAAGTGGAGGGCTTTGTGTGTGTGTGTGTGTGTGTGTGTGTGTGTGTGTGTGTGTGTGTGTGTGTGTGTGTGTGTGTGTGTGTGTGTTTGTGTGCCTGTACTGGTCCTTTAGGTGAAACTTGTCTGTGAGTGTCAGCATGAATACAACCAAACTCTGTGCTAGCTCTACATCTTTGTATGTCAGAGAGGTGTGAGCTGTGCATGGTAGAGGTGGCAGTTCATCATTGTCATACCCTAACTAAATATACCAACTCCAAGATTGCTCTACATTTGGGAAAAGGGCAACTTCCTGATAACAGCTAAGTGAATGTTTTCCCCTGAGAAAAAATTTGCGGAAGTGGCCATTCGCGGTTTTACACTTTCACTCTTTAGCTGTTCGACAAGCTAAGCATTCACTCACGTAATATAGACCCGAAGTCCCTGTAAGATGCAGCCTGGAATGTTATCAGGCCCCATAGATGCTCTGTTCTTGGCCTTAGTGAGGGTGTTTATGGCCCAATCTTCAGAGATTCAAGGTAGGGGACAGCTGGCAGGAATGTCATGGGTACATCTGGTGGGGACAGGGGAGTGATGTTTTCATAGAACCTGCCAGCCAACAGGTTAGCTATGTCCACAGGATCAGAATACGTGGTATCATTAACTACCAACTTGGCACAAATCTGGGCCTTTCCTTTTAGGTTACGGATATAACTAAAGAACGCCTTATAGTCAACTGCTACACAATACACAACCACTGTAATGAAGTTAAGTACATCGCCCTCAGACATGGAATCATGGGGGATGCGCAGAATGTCTATCCTGGTGGATATGAGGGTTCATCTAGAATTAACAGTCCATACTCTAGGGATTGGTGTCAGAGAGTGGACAAATTATGAGTTTTAGAGTTATCAGCCTCACAAGTCCTTTCCGAGTTCCTTCAAGTAATGCTGCAGCATTTGAAAGAGCAAATTTGGTTCCCACAGATGCAGAGGATAGAATCACTACCAAGTTGGTATTCTATGACATAGTTCATTTACCCGAGGTTCTGGGGGCTTTTCACTGTACCCTCATTGCTATGAATCACTGCTCATGTACTTCATATGGCATCCAGTACATCAACTGAAAGGGTTTCCTTTCCATCAGCTGGGAGGTTATGTCCAGTCCTCCAGGTATAATGTGTCTTTGTGCCATCATAGTAGTTCCCATAGGACAATAGGAATAACACTAGGTAAGCAATCATGGAGACCATAAGATGCTTAGCCATATGCACCTTTAAACAGACACACTTAAAAGTTCTTGCCATGCTTTATGAGCACTTTATGTAAATCTGTGTATACCCATCAAGTAATTAAGACTACCCTTTAAGATAGCTAAAGTAGTACTTTGTTTGACCTGTAGTAGGAACTTAGTCCACAGACTGGGAATATGCTGTGTTAGGAATCTATCAGTACAATTAGTCTCTAATGTTAGCACTTTTAGAGACACTGGCTCTGTGAAGGAACAGGATATCAAAAGGAGCACATATGAATTATGCCCGAATCTCATGTAGGATGATTTTCCATAAGGTTATCTAGATGATAGGTCAACATACTACCACCTACAGATTTCATGATATATCGGTACTATGAGTATAGCAAGCAGGCCACTCCTCAGAAATTACCATGACCATACAGACCAGTGTGGTGGGCAGGGTACAGTCATTTGCATTTGCATAGGTGGAACAGGACACAGGAGTGCTAACATAGGTGGAAGTATTATCAGAGGTGGATGTGGTAGCACACTAACACACACACACACACACACACACACACACACACACACACACACACACACACACACACACACACACACACACATGGCTAGGTATCATATCCTACATGGATAGACTGTAGCTCTCATGGGTGAAACATCTGCCAGGTTTACCATGTGGCTTCACAGTGTCATTACTGGAGGCATCCTGTCTATGCAATGGTATACAGGATCCCAACTCTGGCACCCATGTTCATAGTTTCAAGGTTGTTATTTGGCTATTGACCACTAGGGCCCTTACAAGCCTAGCCATGCACCCCAAACTGTTTGGGTCCTGAGTATCATGGGCGTGTATATGGGGAGGGGGACATGTTATTACGGAGGTAGCTAAGAGATTTGTAGGGAGGAGGTGTTAGGAATATTAGGATAATACTTTTCTTATTGATGGCCTCTGTCCATAAGGGGCATGTGGGCTAGACTGCAGGTAAATTTACAATTTCCCATTCAATTGTCAAGGTTTCATTTGAATGGGGTCAGGGATGAACTCTGTTTTAATGGATGGGAAGCATATTCAGTAGCATGGAGATCCTTTGGGACACATCTCTCTCTCTCTCTCTCTCTCTCTCTCTCACTCTCTCTCTCTCTCTATCCAGCATGTTCTATTTATGTAACTTGCAGAGTTCAGATCCCTGGATCTACTGTCTCTAGTACTGTTTGTTTTGCACATGTGAAACAGATTCATAAGAGCTGGATATGAGAAACCTCTGTAAGCCAAGAAAAGATAACCTCTCAGCAGCCCATAGGAGACTGAATACAGAGACAAACCCTTTAGGTAGTCAGTGTGGGACAGGGTACTTATACCCTGAATTCCCTTGTTGACAAACCTTTGTGGGCTTTCCAACTGTTGGGTTAGGTACATTCCAAATGAGGCATTGTACTCACTGATAGGTCAGATAATGGCTGAGTAGAGTAGTACGTTGACTTACCTCGACCTGAATGCCATACACTTACCTATAAGTTGTGCAACATCAAATGATTTTCTTACTATCTAGCAGCAAGTTGGTCAAAGGCCAGATTGCTGTCCAAATATATTCCCAGATTCTTCACTAATGGGTAAAACTCGTATGAGTGTTATATCAATGGAGTAATTAACATGGGTTGGCAGTTTCACAAAGGGCATTATAAAGCTTTTATTTGGATTGACTTTTAGGCCATGGCTTTGGCACCAGTTATTTGTCTGTATCAAACACTCTTGCAAGATACTGGTGTCTTGGGGGAATCTGTAATAGTTCACAATTTACAGTCATCTGCAAACTTGGTGAGCCAGGGGTCTTGAACATTAACCTTGACTTCCAGCCAGCAATTCAGTGAGTTATGTAGGGATTTATGCCTAGTTCAGACAGCTTCTCAACAATGTCTGAGTGGGGTACTGTATTAAATACCTTGGTCAGGTCAAGATATCCAGAATGCAATTGTTTACTCATGTTCATTACTTTGGTGCCCCTCTCAAAGAAGTTACCAAGTTAAGTAAGCATGGCCTAATTTTAACAAAGGCAAGTTGGATGGGTCTAGTGTCATTGTTTATCATTTCCATAATTCGTTCTATGGCTTTGCGTATTATGCTTGTTAGACTGATGGGTCTGTAGGTCCCTGGGTCAGTTCTTGGTCCACCCTTGTGGTGGGGCATGACAGTCACAGTCCTCCATTTACTTGAAGTGTAGCTTATTTGAAGGCTGTAGTTGAATTGTGCCTTAAGAGGTTTTGATAGGCCATGCTTTAGACTGTTCAGGAAGCAACCAGGGATGTTGTGATTCATAGCGGCAGTGTTCTTGGCTTTAGCAAGTGCTGCCAGCTTGTGGTCCCTGCTAATAGCTGGGAGAAGTATGTTAGAGGGGATTTCACCAAGTGGATCTGAAGGAGTGGAGGTAAAGTTTGAGATGAATTTATCAGCCAGTAGATTTACTATGTGACCCTGATCGGTGAAGGTGGTACTGTTCACTGCCAGTTCAGCACATTGCTGTGTCTATTACTTTTAACGTAGTGGACATAGATGAAGAAGGCATTGTGATTGTACTTAGCCTACAAGGCTATCCTGACCTCTAGACTGCCTTGTTGGACTTAGTTAGACCTCTTAGTTCCTTGTTTAGTTGTACAAGAGAGTGCCTTTCTTTAAGAGATTTGCTCTTCCTGATTTTGGCCATACGCTTTCTTATTTTATTATATACCCTGTTTATGTAAGGATTTCACAAGTGAGGTTTGTTTCTGGTGCTTGATTTGTCAGCCTCTGTGCAATTCATATGTCTGCATAGGGACTCCGTGAATAATTCTGCATAAGTAGTTGTGTTCTCATGGTTAGGGTGAGCCATGAATTTTGAAAAACTGTCACTTATTAGGGTGTACTTTGCTTTACAATAGTTTGTAACTTAATACTTTATCTCGGTTTTCCAGGCAGATTTTTACTTCAAAGGAGACAGCTTTGGAATCTAACCTGACTACTGAGGATGCGCCAAAGGGGGTGGGCAGCAGTTTCCTATGTTGGTGAGTACCAGATCCAGTATGTGTGATCCTCTGGTTGGGGTGTGCACCATTTGTTTCAGGCGGTTTGTGGTAATAAAGTCCAAAAAGCTTGCTGCTTGTCAGTTTGGAGCAGTGTAAGTCTCCCATTCTGTAGAGGGCTAGTTAATGTCAGTCATGAATAGGGTATTTGGTTAGATAGTGAGAGCCTTTAGTATGTTTAGGTAAGAGTCATAAGACTGTATGGACATTGATGGTGACCTGTAGCTAGCTAAAGCATGATGAGGGTCCTTGTCTATGGTGACATCCATGAGGATTAGTTCCATGATATCATCTTGTTTAACCAACCTTGAGGTATGTTTGCTGCTAAAGTAGATTGAGACACCTACACTTTTGGCCCCAGTATGTGCAGCTATTGGTCTAAATGTGAGTAAGGCACTGTAGTCTTACATGGCTTTAAACCAAGTCTCTGTCATGGCACAGCTGCCTATATTCTCCAGAGGGAGAAGAGCTTGAAGAGTGTTGAGTTTTTTGTTTAGGCTGCTAGCAGTGAGCAGTAACACTTTAAGGTTGCTTCTAGACTTTTTCACTGCATTGGTAGTTTTGTCCTTTTGGGATTGCCAAAAAAAAAGCTTTAAGGCGGTACATAATGTTTTAGTCAAAATCTGAACACCTAGTGGGGGGACAGGTGCAGTCCATCCTTGGCAAAGCAACTTGGTCTGTTGACCATGTACTCAAGTACTGACAGATATTGGAGTATACTAGAGTGAAACCAGAAACTAAGCCATTTATTAAAATTAATCATTTTCTATTCATAATGTAACATAATTCTTGGTGAAGGCAGAATGCTGCTCAATAAAAGGCTCAAACATGTCTGTGTCATATATTCCAAGAGATCTATTATGTATGTTTTCATATAGTCCATTGAGGTATGCCTCAGGTGATTTTAATTCACATGGACTATGATAGAATCATATTGCTACCTGGGGTGCAGTGACTTGAGTACATGCATAATATTGTAGATCCTGGCTCCAGATAGGCAACTAACTGTTATCTTCCACTTGTCTAACCAGGTGAGTGAGACATCTGTGTGCCTATGATTAAGTATATGATTACCTTATGGTATTTGCTCTTGGGGGTCCATTGGGTGTAGACTCATATGAGATGTTTGGGGTTGCATTTGGTGTGTGTGTTAGTGATTGCTGAAGAGCAATGTTGCTGTTAGGTGATTTTGGAGGTATTTGAGATTTAGGAAGGTTCCTTTTAAGTGCCTCAGCAAAAGACAATCTGTATGTATGGTGAGTGGTGTATGCGAGGGATATAGTATAGGTATTCTTGATAACCTTCTTTGTATGCCAGACTTTTGCCTCCAAGGAAATCATGTATTTACATCTTTTACATATTGTGTTATTTCTGAAATGCTTAACAGGTTAACAGAACATGAGACAATTGTTACTTTGCCTTAGGAGGCCCAAATCTGCCAAGCTGTCCACAGGGGACATTTGGAAATTGCAAATCCATGTTGTGTTGTCTGGTCCTGTAGTAGGGCAGGATGTTTAGGATTAAGTATTAGGTTTTTACAGGGGTGTCCTATAGTAGTTTTGTTTCTTAAGGGCAAGATGTTATATGGTAATAAGATATGGTAGTGCTATTTGGTACACAAACTAATTTCTGGGGTTAAGGACAAGACATTATATAGTGCTAGGATATGGTAATGCTAATCAATGCATAAGTTAGCTGTTGTAAGCTTAATTCCACACAGTGCCACACTGTTTAACAGGTTTTGGACCTATTCTTAATTTTATAGAAAACATGTTATTGTTTAGGCATTTCTTACTATACAAGGCACTGCTAACTGCCACTGTGTGGTGATGGACAGCTCTGTGCAAACTTGCATGATTTATGATTGAGAATAAAAGCATGAAAACTGACTCCTATGCCCTCTGGAGTTCCCTGGACTGCTTCCTGACTCAGAGGAACCAAGTAAACACCTTCTGCCACAAGATGTATGATCCTGTAATTTCATAATGTAAAAGCACAGCAAAAGTAGCTCTCAAGTGATGATTTAACAACAAACAACTACCAAACAATTAAATTCATGGCTAATTCACCATTCTGCAAGGTGATTTCGAGGCAGACACAATCAGAAAAGGCAACAAACAGAGAAATTACTATTTTTGCCAGAAAATTAAATACATGCTTTAAAGATGCTCAAAAACAGTAGTGATCTCAGTATAATCCAGAGAAGTGTAGCATGTAGTTATTTAAGATGTAAAACTGATATCAAGTTGTCATAGAAATGGGCACTGACGTTTTGCATTTTTACTCTTTTTGATCTCTCTTTTATTTATTTAATTAGTTAGTTGGTAAGTCGGTTAGTTGAAATCTTGTTATTGGATAAGTGGTGTGGTCTACTGACCCTTTACAGACACAACCTGGGCTCCAGAGGAGTAAATTGCACAATACAAAAAAAAAAACAACAATACCAAGAGTGAAAATATATCATGCATTATACAATGACAAAATGCCTATCAAAATAAATACACATACAAAGAGGGTAGCTAGAAACCATGATATTCACAATATTTCAGATAATGTGGAAATATGTTCAATATTTGCAGTATTTGCTGGATGGAGTTCTCTTAGAAGAGTGACACCTATATGTATTGTTGTTGTTGTTGTGTCTTTCGGCTTTTTCCGGTTAGGGGTCGCCACAGCAGAACTCCGGTCTGCTAATGATTGGCAGTAGATTTTTACGTGCCGAGTTGCCGGCCCTGACACACAACCTTCAATGAAGGTACGCCCATTCACGCATGTCTCCACACAGAAGACGCTCTAGCTGAGAATCGAACCGGACAGCATCTTACTGTGAAGCGACAATGCTACTGCAGCACCACCACTGCAGTGTTACAAGTATTCTAGTTACAGTAAGTCTACAAGCCCACAGCAACTTTTAGCAACTTATCCAGTGTTGTAAAAGCAATTACAGGCAGCGTCTTCTAGTAGATGTTCATTCAGTTCTGCTACAAAGCCATCTTTTGTAATTTGAGAATATATTTCTCCAAGTAATTGATTTTATGTTGCAGTCCTGAAGTCCATTTAGTTTTTCCCTATGGTAGTGTCAAAATATGGTCTCATCAAATTATGCCATCTTCCTGATATCTTTCTACAGTATCAGCTGTGATGCCGGATGCCTCCTGGACATGCATCAGGTGATTTTCCTGCTATTGGGTCAGCAGTAGTCACCAGGCCATCCTCTCTATAGTGACCTCTTGTGGGCTTCATGGTCACTTCTCAAAAGGAAAATAGAAGCTTGTCTTCTAAGAGTAACCTGAATAGGTCACCCTAGGTAACCCATCATCAGTAGAAGCACCTGGTTATGACAGAGGTTGTCAGAAAGCTAGAGATCCACACTGAAAGCCTGAAGCATCTTCTTTGTAGTTGATATAGAGTCACATGGTTGACCAGTACCATCTGTCCAATGACTGTAGGCAGCACCTGCCCATAGTATCAGCTATAGAGGTGACAAACATCTGGGTAAGGTCTCATCTGGGATTGTCAAGCAAGTCATCTCTATTCCATCCTATCTTTCATCGTAGTGTTCACTTTCCATGTGCCTCACTCCCCATAGCCAGTTTATAGTCCACTCATTAACATTACTTTTCTACCCTCAATCTGTCTGAATCTTTCCAATGCTATTCCTCTTTTGTTTCCATATCTCGCTTATCTGCCTTTTTCTTTGTTTCATGTTTCTTTGTCTGCAACTGCTATATTTCATACTTCTGACTTCATCATTCTACACAATCCTTACCACCATCCTCCTGTACCACTCTTCATAAAACTGGAACACGAACACCTGTCCCATACCCCCCCCCAAGCTTCTCTTCAAATGATCATTGTTGTGTGATTTTCTATTTGCTCTTGAACTATTTCCGATTTTCCTCTCCCCTTCTCCATTCTTCCCTATTTACATAATGAAACAGGTTGTCCCTTTGGGGTTCTGGCCCACTGTGGCCTTCTCTTAATACCCATGGTACAGCTATGAGGTACTTTGTTGTGCACACGAACATGTATGGTGCCAGAAATGCCACCTCTTTGTACCGTTCACATTGGTCACGTGACCAGCCATAGCACAGCCACTTCAGTTATATAAATGCTGCTGTTACTGCAGTTGTAATAATTTACTATGTAGGTCTTTTCCTGGCATGTCAGAGCTATACTATACCTAATACATAGGCAATCAGCATTGGGCTATGTCATACACAAACATCTGTTCTATTAAAAATGCATTACTGTAGCATTATGGGTCTTTCTGAATGCCTGATTTTATTTAAAGAATATGGAGCTGGTATATTTATGATGTGGGGTGACTATACCAAAATATATGTCACTGTCAGAGAGCGATTGCAAATTTGGATTCTAAAATATGAAGGGAAACCTTTGAAAAAAATGACAAAACTATATGGCCATACATAACTATTTGTATTGCAAGAGATTTGTTCTTAAATTTTAAATGATGTACAACTTTTTAATTAAAATTGAAGACTATCTTAAAAAAAAAGGAAAAATGAAATTACATGCAAACATTAACTGTTATTGATGGAATAAAGTATTTTCTTGTCAATGCAGTAATTGTTTAAATAAGCCAAAAATAGTCAGCCCATCAGAATTCCTGTCTTAGAAATGAAAGCAGTTATGCAAAGGCACATTCATCACTGTCAAGGAAACCATAATAGGTAACTCATTCTATATGCTAAATGGAAGTTTCTACATTGCCGTCTGCTGCCAGAATTTTGTGGAATAATGAAATAACATTTCTAAAAACAAAAAAAAATGCATTTCTATCCATAAAAAAGTGTAGCACAATTTTAAACATGGTGCAGGCAGAGACAGTAAGTTTACCAGCTTGTCAATTTTGTTTGTTAGAAATATACACAAATGTCAGTTGAGAGAGCTACAAATGTGTGTATAACACAAGAGTATACAATATGCCCCCACATTGTTTCTATATTAATATGCACCTACTGGGGAAATTAACACATTTGTTAGGAAATTACCTTTGCTACATCACTTTGCTACTTGAAATAAACATGATGAGATAACGCTATAAGATTCTTTGAAGAAGTGATATGCATCTATTGTGCCATTTTACGGTTATGAGTTTAATCATGTCTTAACTTGATGTTTCTATTCATGAATATGAAAGTATGCATGAAATTGAATTAGACAGTAGTTGTTAAACTTGAGACTATATTCCCAGTCTTTTTATGTATGAGGTTGCAGACCATTATATCTCATCTTACAGGAGTTCTTTGTTCTCTAATACTTCATCTAAGAGGAGCACTTTATTCCCATTTTTTCACTGTTGTTAATTTATGTCATAATATAACATGACACATGTAAAGGAATTGATGAATCCCTTAAATGCTGAGCATTTTCACCAGGTCTGTCTCCAGAATATTACTATTTTACTTGTTTTTATATAACAGTCTGTCTCTATCAATAATTTGTGAAGTTTTCAGGAAGTATTACTGCCATAGTTATTTATAAAATGCCACTATAATGGGTCAAAGGAGCATCTGGATCATGAATTGCAATGATCAAAGAAAAATATTTTGCTGTCATTTTTCATACTCCAACATACAGAAGTAAAATTATCATGCGTATATAGCAACGCATACTCTTTTAAGGTCAGCGATCACAACAAACATTGTATATCTACATTTTTCATACATTTTCTTTCTACTTTACTGTGACAAGCAGGAAAATCAACTCATTTGGTTTCAGTTGAATGATTTGTAATGTGGCACCTTTGAATTCTGCCCTAACATCATATGGTGGCTTCATGAGAAGACATTGACAACACTGTGATTTAATCATTAAAACTGCAGTCACATGGAGAGTAAAATCATTTGCATGTAAGCAATATTTGAAGTGAAAAACACTAGAAAAAAGGTGTTTGCAGAGGTTAAGCCCCCTGCATCCTCTGATCTAGGGAAGTGCACATCCATAACATCTCTGTTTATATAGATACAAACTCTGAAGATCCAATGTCTTCAGGAAACGAAAACTACCCATGACATCGCAACCTCAACCTTGTTGAGCAAAAGTTGGCATTTGCACACTAATGATGTCACACATGGAAATCAGTCATTAGCATGTTGATGACAACATTGGCACCCTCAATAATACTTTCTACTGCTTCAAAGCATTCTCATGGACATTTCATGAAAAGATCCCTCAGTAATTCCATATTCATTTTGTTTGCACAGTATAATATATTTTTGGGAAAGTAGGCAGTAAAACCTCAGATATGTGTATGCTTGTAAGAACAGGAAAAATATTTTGATATTTTGAGGACTACTTCTCTTAGTATCCTTAAAGAAACAAACAGTATGTGAGAGATGCACATACACTATTTCACTGGTGGCAAAAATCTTGCATCCAAGCAAAGTTGTCAAGAACATGCATGCTACATCCATTACACATAATGTCCAACACACACGTAGACCAACTTATGCTGAGGGAAAAAAAAGAATCACCTCAAACCTCAAAGACCTCCTAAGCCTAGAAACTGCAATATGTATCCTCAACAATTTCTAAAGCACTCACCAAAGCAACACCAAACACCACACATACACCTACACCCACTAGAGCCACATGAGCAAAGCCCAGAAGGCTAGCAAACACATTACCTAGGAATCTTATCACAGGGGACTCCATTGCATAACACACATAGATGCCTTCTCCGGCCTGAACAAGAAGAGGATAACAGTTAGATTTCTGGAGCCAGGATCACCCAAGTTATGCAGGCACTGAAGTTACTACATCACATGCACCAGTATGATTAGATCATAGTCTCTGTGGGCGTTAATGAACTGAGAAGTACTTCCCTGGACTATATGATGACAGATATTGTTAATTTCTCTGAATGTGAGTCTCAGGCAGGTATATCCCTTGTGTTGAGCAGTATTCTACCTTCATCATGGACAATGCCACAGTATAAACAGAAGATGATTGACTTCAATAACTGGCTTAGTCTCTAGTGTCTTTCCAGAGTGATCCGTTATTTGTCAGCGTGGGAGGACATGGTTAACAAACTATGTTGTTTTGCAAAGGATGGACTGCATCTGTCTCCCCACTGGCTAAAACTTTATCCACCCCTTAGAAGCTTTTTTAGGCAATGCCAACTTGCCAAACCTAATGACATATCAAATAAAATCCAGAGAAACCTAAAGGTGTTAATACTCAATGTTATGAGCCTAAACCAGAAATTCCACACCCTACAAATTCTCCTCACTTTAGAGAATATCAATATATCTGGCATTACCAAGACATGGTTTAAATCCACAGAAAGTACTCCAGCAGTGTAAGGCTTCAGGGCCTTCCACATATTTAGACCATCAGCTGCATAAACAAGGACAAACGGTGAAGGAGTGTCAATCTATATTGGCAACAAGCATAAATATATGTTAGTTAAACAGGATAATGCCCTGGAATTTTTCCACGTGCACATCACTAAAGACAAAGTCATACACTATAGCCAAGCATACTATAGATCACCCTCTATGTACCTAAAATCCCATATCTCATACTTGGACCTACTAGAGGCATGCACTATTAAAAAATACCCAAATCATGGAAGACTTTAACTACCCCTCTATAGACTGGGAAACATGCACTGCCTCATACTCTTAGGAACAATAATTCATGACATTTGTTAACACAAATAACATTGATCAGATAGTCTGCACACCCATCAGAGCTTCAAACATACTAAACTTGATACTAACTTATATGGGAGAGTGCCGCACCTCCCATGTCATGACCCAGAAAGCTGAATCCTGCAAAATAAAAATCGACATGTTAGCCCCAGCAACACCTGTAACAGTTAGGTACTATTCCATATAAAATTATATCTTATTAATTGATAGTTTGCCAAAATTTAATGTGCCTCCAAATCCTGAGTTCACAGCTACCTATGTGGAATTGTTCACACAGATACTGTACAACCATGTAAATGGATGCATAGAGGCTGTTGCACCTACTAAAAGTATGCCCAAAACAAACTCCAAAAAACAAACCACACTGGTGGAATCCTAACTTTAATAGGGTAAATATCAAAAGGAAAAAAGTCATGACTACAATCAGGAAGAACAACTCCCATAATGATAGGAACTCTCTAATTAAACTAAATAGGAAACAAGGAGGACTAATTAAGTCCAACAAGGCTAATTATGAGGTCAAGATAGCCTCACAGGCTAAAGGCATACACAAAACCTTCTACAGCTATGTCCAAAACCTCAAAGGCAGCACATACCATTGTGCCGGTTAATGGTGCACCTTCACCAAACAGAGAGACACAGTGAATTTGCTGGCTGACAAATTCAGCTCAAACTTCATTATATCATTGAAATGAACAACAAAGACATAAGCAACCTTCCGACACTGGGCGCAACCCAGTTTGGCTTTTTCAAGTGAAAGTCATGCCTATTGAATCAGGTGGACTTCTTTGAGAAGGTCACCAAAGCAATGGATGAGGGGAAAACAGTGCATATCACCTACCTGTAACTGGCTAAGGTGTTCGATACAATACTCCACTCAGTATAGTTGACAAAATCACTGAACTTGGCATAAACTCCTGCATAAGTTTCTGGGTTGCCAGGTGGCTCACAAACAGGACCAAAAAAGTCAGGATTATTGAGACCACCTCCATTAAGAGAATGGTCACCAGTGAATTATCTCAGGGGTCTGTTCTGGAATCACACCTATTTGGCAGTAAATGGATATGAACTAAAGCCTCTGGTGCTTATCTTCGAAAATCTATTTCTTGGACATCCTTTTAGATTTCATTAAGTAATTCACAGATGGCTAAAATAGAGAAATCAGCTATAAAAGAAACAAATGCAACTGCTAGTCTAACTTTAGCTAAAAAAAGCACAGCATTGTCACTATCAAATATTAAAATTAAAAAAATAATAATTCTGATGAAATATATAGGATTTTTAATTATCATCTAATGAAATCCTGAGTAAAGGAGTATTTTAGGTCAACATTGCATTTTGCATACTGAGCACATACACCAAATGTCTGAACCTGTGGTTCCTCTCATACTGAGCAGGATTACTATCACAACAACACATCATCAGTAGGGTAAAACTAACCTGTCTCATGATTGTCGAATCCCAGCTCACGCTCCCTATTAGTGGGTGAACAATCCAATGCTTGGTGAATTCTGCTTCACAATGATTGGAAGAGCCAACATCGAATGATCAAAAAGCAACATTTCTATGAATGCTTGACTGCCACAAGCCAGTTATCTCTGTGGTAACTTTTCTGACACCTCCTGCTTAAAACCCAAAAAGTCAGAAAGATTGTGAGGCTCCACTTTCATGGTCTGTATTCATACTCAAAATCAAGATCAAGTGAGCTTTTGCCCTTCTGCTCCATGGGAGGTTTCTGTCCTCCCGAAGCTCACCTTAGGAGACCTGCATTACTCTTTGACAGGTATACTACCCCAGTCAAACTTGTCCCCGGAGCGGGTCATGCCCAGATGCCCGGGTGCTTGAAGCCAGAAGCAAGAGCCCTGGTGGGGCTCTCCCCCCCACCTCACAGGGTAACGGAAAAAACAATAAGAATAGTGGTATTTCACCTGTGGCCAAGGCCTCCCACTTATTCTACACCTCTCATGTCTCTTCACAGTGCCAGACTAGAGTCAAATTCAACAGGGTCTTCTTTCTCTGCTGATTCTGCAAAGCCCATTCCCCTGGCTGTGGTTTCACTAGATAGTAGGTAGGGACAGTGGGAATCTCATTCATCCATTCATGCACATCACTAATTAGATGATGAGACATTTGACTACCTTAAGAGAGTCATAGTTACTCCCACCATTTACACATGCTTCATTGAATTCTTCTCTTTGACATTCAGAGCACCAGGCAGAAATCACATCACGTCAACACCCATCTCGGGCCTTCACAAAAGATGGAACAGAAAAAAAGATTAGTAAAGTAGAAGTTAAAAAAATAGAAGTTCAAGTTATGAAGTGTCTGCGAAGTGAAGGATTTGATGTAGAAGGTCTAACACAGGTTACATCACAGCATGATGGTCTGCATCCCCAAAGTAAGGAGAAGCAGAAAGATCAGGAGACATCTGAAGAAAAAAATATACACATGGGAAATAAAAAGAGATTTAATATGGTGTAATATATATGTAAGGGAGAAAGCAAAACTAACCAGTACAAAAAAAACAGCACCAAAGATATTTGAAGATAAATACAGGCAAAGGAATCCAGACATGGAAAACTTTACAATACAAAAAAAAAAAAATAAGAAGACAAAGAGGAAAAGTAGAAAAGGAGATTAGTAATGGAGAAGTTAAAGAAATAGAAACTGAGGTTAGCTGCAAAGTGAAGGATTCAGTGTAGAAAATTGAATGCAGAAAGCACCACAACAGGATAGAGCAATGGATATCAAAATTATGGGGAAACCAGTAGAATAGGAAGCAATTGGTCAGGTGTCATATCAAGATATTTTGGAGCCTTCCACAGGAAACCAGTATAAATGTTCACTTGAATCTAGACAGCAAGGGGAGGAACAGGAAATTGTGGAAACTCTGATGCAGTCAATGATGAGGAGTGATAGGCCAGTGAGTTCCCATATGACAGAGCAACATATGGCACAGAATGAAATTGAAGAGAAGGTGCCACAGGAAGATGCTACAGAATTTTCTGTAGAATGCACCCAGGAAATGGTAAACAAGGGATGTACCTTCAGTTTGGAAGAAAATGAACTAAGAGAAGAGTTGTTTGATTTTATAGACATTTATTTATTTATTTATTTATTTTCAGTTTGTTGACCATTGGGCCAAAATGAGCCCTTTTACAATGTAGGCCTGGTGAGAAAAGCTGCACTTACAATATTACAATTGTGAATAATAATGCACATATTAAATGATGTAAAAGTAACAGATTGACTAATAATAATAACACAGCATTTTGTGGCATATGCCATAACAAAGCATTCTGGGATTACATGGAATAAATTAGCCTTCTGAAGGTCAAGGCATAAAAAATGCCTTAAATGAAAAATAAATTAAGAAGGTGATAGAAAGAACATAACGTGTTAGGCAGAATATATGAAAGAAAGCTTAATAGGAAGTAGGAGTAAAATAGATAAAAATTAGGCAGAATAAGAGTAGGAGCATTCCCAGTTAGACTAGAGGCAGGAATGAAGCAAAGCCTTAAAACTAGAGTGGTTCTGAGTAGTCCAGATGTGGGGTGGGAGAGACTTCCATGTGCATGTTAGAGAAAATGACAATAAAAGTTGTCCTAGACTACGTGTGGGTTTGTACACTTTAAGGACATTCTGATTTTTGGATCTAAGTGATTTTCCAGGAAGATGCATGGTGAGAACAGAAGAGAGGGAGGGACAGCTAGAGGGATTAAAGGTGAGTTTATGTACAGTAGAAAGTTGACTGTAAAAGAAATAAGAAGTTCCAGCCAATTTAAGGAGTGTAGGAAAGCACAGTGGTGAGAGGAGGACTTGCAGCCAGTAACAAACTTAGAGATTTTATTGTAGCAAGATGCATATTTTGCTTTTATTGAGCATTGAAGGTTAGTAAGGAGAGGGGTTCCATACATGAGAGAGGGACAAAGGTAAGTGACAGCAAAGGTTGGTGTAGCTGAAGGGGTGAGGAACCGATTGTGCCGATACAACATTCCAAGCTTTTGATTGGTTTTCTTGATGTTAGTTTGTAGGTGAATGTCAAACTTTAAGTGTTCATCAATAATGACTCCAAGTAGCTTAGTATGGGGAACTATTTTGATGGGGGTCTTGTGCTGGCTGACTATCAAGAAGGAGTTCTTATCAATTTTAGTGTTTTTTGATGGCATGAACAACATGATTTTAGTCTTCGATGGATCAAGAGCTCAGTGATTGTTCAACAACCAAGACTAAGTGTTGGTAACAGCATTTTGAGTTACTTGCATGAGAGTAGTGAGTGATTTGGCAGAACAAATAATGGTAGAATCTTTTGCATATTGCACAAGTTTGACATTCGGTATACAGTCTTGGAAGTTATTGATAAAAATATTAAACAGTAAGGGACCCAGGATAGAGCCTTGGGGTACACCTGTCGGAGTGAGAAGGAAAGAAGAGATACAAGTTTTCCACTTGACAGCCTGATATTTGTTTGACAGGTAACAGGAAAAGCAATTGATGGAAGAGGGAGATAGATTGAGAGGAGAGAGTTGAGAAAGAACTAAATGATGGGAAATAGTATCAAAAGCTTTGGATAAGTCTAGAAAAAAGGTAGATACAATATTACCTAAGTCACAAGCATGATTGATGATATCAAGAAAGGAAAGATGGGCAGTGGTGGTACTATATCCAGGTCTAAATCCAAGTTGCATAGGGATCAACAGATGATTGTCTAAAAGATAAGGCAGGAGTTGCAAGTGAATGCATTTTTCAAGAATCTTAGACATAGGGGAGAGAAGGGCTATTGGACAGAAATTGGGGATGTCAGTATTGTAGGGAATAATAAAGACTTTTTTCTAGAGAAGGGGTACATATGATTTTTGAATGGAATGATTAATTAGGATGTAGATGGGAAGCCCTATGCCATCAGCAGCTATCTTAAGGAATTTGGATGGTAGGTTATATGGGTCATTAGAGCATGGTTTTAGTTTTTGTATTAGTTTTTTTATGGTATTGATAAGAATGAGTTTGAAGGTAAAGGAAGGGAAGTTATGAACAGAAGACGTAGTGGAAGCTAATACATTGTTAGAGAAAGATGTGGTTAGCTTGGCTATAAAGTCTAAGAAAAGGAGTTAAATTGGGCAGCAATAAAATGATCAGGAGAGTTAGGATCTGGGCAAGGGTTGTCATTTCTGCCAGGAGTGAGAAGGGCAGAGATACTGCTCCAAATTTTGGGGGGATTAGACTTGTGACTGTTTTGAAGTTTGGAGTAGTAGGATTTATGATAAGTAACTATTTGTTTTTTAACTTTATTATGCAGTTGTTTGTATTCAGTAAGGGAGTTAGATGTTTTGTATTTTTTGTAGTATTTCCATGATTTATCTCGGAGATGCATAAGGGTTATAGTTTCGTTGGCGAGCCAGGGGACAATTTTGTTTTTAACCCTTTTAGTTCTAGGAGGAGCAAAGCTATTTAGTAGGTTAATAAAACAAGTAGTAAAGTAAGTAACAGTAATGTCAAGAGGAAGAGGTTTTAGAGTGTTCCAGTTCCTATGTTTTAAGCAGTTAGAGAAGGCCTGAGGATTAAAGTTTGTGAGGGTACAGGCTGAGATGTAATTATGTTGTATGAGGAGAGAGGAAGGTGAATGACATACAAAGGCAGGAAGATGATCACTAAGGGAATATGGTGTATACATGTATCCATGGATAGATATATTAAGACTAATGAGAGAAATAGACTGCAGAAGATCAATAAAACCCAAAAAGTCAGAAGCCTGATAAAACAAATGAATGCAGTAATTAGGACCGCCTATAGAGATCCATGCAATATAACAGAAGTAAACAGGATATATTACTATGCTGCTAAATGAATAACTGATAAAGTTCTACCACAAGAACACAGGGTAGCAAGAGAAAGGAAGGTGAGAAATTGAATACCATCAAGGAAGATTAGAATAGAGAAAACTATAAAGCAATTAAGACAAAAAGTGTCACTGTTAGAAGACTATAGAAGAGAGAATATATCAACAAAAATACTAAGAAAGATATATGTGATAAAAGCAATGTGCAGTATTAGAACAGACCAGGATCTATCATGCACTATTGCAAATAAAAACTAAAAATTACAGCACAGGTGGAAAAGCTTAGAAGATACACAGAAAAATATAAAGGAAAAGTACAAAATAAGCAATTTATTGATTACCCAAAAAAGTTTTATAGAAAATTGGGAAACAAGGTAAAAGGAATTGAAAAACTGCCAAAAAAGAGGAAATAGAAACATTTCGGAGAAGTATCTATGAAGATTCTGTGGACTGCGGTGGTGGTGCTGCGGTAGCATTGTCGCCTCATAGCAAGACGTTGTCCCGTTCGATTTTCAGTTAGAGCGTCTTCTGTGTGGGGGCATACGTGAATGGGGCGTACCTTTATTGAAGGTTGTGCTTCAGGGCTGGTAACCCGGTACGTAAAAATCCACTACCAATCATTAGCGGACCGGAGTTCCGCTGTGGTGACCTCTAACCGGGAAAAGCCGAAAGACACAAACAAATCTATGAAGATTCTGTGGAACATAACGAAGATGCTAAATGGATAGATGAAGTAAAAGAAAGAAAGAATTAAGAAGTATAAAGGTGCAGGATATGAAATAGAATGAAGTAACAGCCAGAGCGATTAAATCAATGTTAAGAAAAGCCTCTAATTGGAAAAACCCAGGCCCAGATGCAGTACCTAACTTTTGGTTAAATGTATTAACATCTTTGCATGAAGATTTAGCCATCAGTAAGAACTATTTATATGTGCACCCTGAACAGACACCAGCTTGGCTAACAACAGGAAAATCAATGCTCCTACTTAACAGTGAACCTGCAAACTACCATAAAAATTATAGACCAATAACTTGCCTTCCAACAACCTATAAACTATACATGGTAATTGATGCTGACAGAGTTTATAGTCATTTAGAAGAAAACTCAATTATGGCAGTAGAACAAAAGGGCAATAAAAGAAAGTCATATGGAACAAAGGATCATTTGTTGTTAAAATAAGTCATATTGAAAAACTGGAAAAAGGGGGAGAATTTAAGTTTGTCATGGATTGACTATAAAAAAGCATTTGATAGTATCCCATAAAAGAGTGCTTAAAAATGTATAAGATACACCCTACACTGATTGACTATATTACACTGACCGTGAAACAGTGGCAGACCACTTTGCAATTAAGCCATAATAAAAGGTCATATTATTATCCCAGGGATAAAAATTAAAAGGGGGATATTCCAGGGTGACTCTCTGTCTCGGTAGCTATTCTGCCTTGCCATTAACCCATTAAGCTGTTTACTTAACAGCTTGGGCCATGGCTACAAGTTGGCTCCTAGAAAACAACAAACTATAAATACTTCTCATCTTCTCTTTGTCAGTGATTTAAAACTGTATAGTTCATCAGATGAAGAACTGAAAGCACAGCTGCAGGTAGTCAAAACTTTTTCAGATGACATAAGAATGTCATTTGGTCTTGATAAGTGTGAAAAAGCAACCTTTAAAGCAGGAAAACTGCAGCACCAGGAAAACATCAATTTGGGACAAGAATGTGATATAAAGTAACTTGAGCAAGAGGGAGTGTATAAAGATATGGGAATTGATGAAGGATCAACAATACAACATGAACAAATGCGAATCTTCCTTTCTTCTTTTTCTTTTGGCTGTTCCCATTAGGGGCCACCACAGCGGATCATCTGTTTCCATTTCTTCCTGTCTTCTGCATCTTTCTCTGTCACACCAACCACCTGCATTCCCTCTTTCACCACATCCATAAACCTTATCTTAGGCCTTCCTCTTTTCCAGTTACCTGGCAGCTTCATCCTTAGCATCTTTTTCCCAATATACTGTACATCCCTCCTGAGCACATGTCCAAACCAACATAATCTTGCCTCTCTGGCTTTGTCTACAAACCTTCCAACCTGGGCTGACCCTCTAATATATTTATTCCTAATCCTGTCCACCCTCATCACACACAGTGTAAATCTTAACATCTTTAACTCTACCATGTCCAGCTCTAATTCCTGCCTTTTTGTCAGTGCCACTGTTTCCAACCCATATAAGATAGTTGGTCTCACTACCCTCTTGTAGACCTTCCCTTTCACTATTACTGGTACTCATCTATCACAAATCACTCCTGACACTCTTCTCCATCCACTCCATCCTGCCTGCACTCTCTTCTTCACCTCTCGTCCATACTCACCATTACTCTGAACTGTTGATCCCAAGTATTGAAACTCATCCACCTTTGCCAACTCTACTCCCTGCATCCTCACCATTCTTCTATCCTCTCTCTCATTCGCACACATATATTCTGTCTTAGTCCTGCTGACCTTCATTCCTCTCCTCTCTAGAGCATATCTCCACCTCTCCAGGGTCTCCTCAACCTGCTCCCTACTCTCACTACAGATCACAATGTCATCTACAAACATCATAGTCCAAGGAGACTCCTGTCTGATCTCGTCTGTCAACCTGTCCATCACCATTGCAAATATGAAAGGGCTCAGAGCTGATGCTTGATGTAATCCCACCTCCACCTTAAATGCATCTGTCACTCCCACCACAGACCTCACTGCTATCACACTACCTTCGTACATATCCTGTACCACTCTTACATGCTTCTCTGTCACTCCCAACTTCCTCATACAATACCACAACTCCCCTCTGGGCACCCTGTCATATGAAAAAGAAGTCTATACCAAGATTATATATTCCCCATTCCGAAGAAGGGATGGGCCTCCTTGAAAATGATTACATGTATCGATCTGCAATTGTGGGACTCCACACATATCTGCTGGCCTCACAAGACCCAAATGTTGTGAAAGTTTTGAAACATGAGGAGAATAAATCTAAGATGACTTCTCTGCTTAATTTAGCAGAAGCATATCGGCATCAAACAGGAATGAAAATCAAACCAGAAGTAGATAAAAATCCGGCAGCAACTGAATGCGCCAAAAAACAAAAGAAAGAATATAAGGTGAAGGACCAGATGAGAAAGCAAAAAATGTGGAAAAAGCATAAATAGAGTTGCAAGTATAGAAAACTTCTAGAAGAACCTCATGTTGATCATTAATGAATGCAGAAATGGTTAAGGAGAGGCAAATTTAAACTAAGAGATGAAAGGTTAATATTGGCAGCCCAAGATAGTGGGCTACATACACGCTGGTTTACAAAGTCCATTGAACATGTGGGAGAAACAGACAAATATAGGTTTTGTAAAACCAAATTGGAGACAGTCACACACCTTGATGCTGGTTGTGACATACTAATAGCAGAAGGACTGTATACTGAATGGCATAATAATGTGACAAGACTGTTGCACTGGGGATTGTGCAAACATTATAGTATTGAAGTGGGCTGAAAAACACTGGAAACATGATCCACAAAGCATCATAGAAAATGATGAAGTTCATATTACATGGGATCACCCATTACCAACAGTTCAAAAGATAGATGCTAGAAAACTGAATATAGTGGTCTAAGAAAAGAAGGCAAATGTAGCATTGATCATTGAAATCGCAACACCCAGTGACTGCAGTGTCTTGCATACAAAGATACACAAAGTCATAAAATATCAGGATCTGCAGGCAGAAATGAGAGCAATGTGGAAGAAAGATACTCAGACAGTTCCAATAGTAGTAGGAGAAAAAGGTCTTATAAAAAAAGAATCTACAATTGTATTTAGATATGTTACCAATCCATGTAACCCCATACAAATTGCAGAAGGAGTCATTACTGGGCACATTGCGGATGCTGCAAAGAGCACTTTTGGCTGGCATGAAAGACTGAAACAATACTAATTTTATGAACTTTAATCGTACTTTGACTTAGGAATGGGGTCCATTCCCATCATAATATTAGAAACTCAAAAGATATGGAGAAATGTTCCCTAATGGGAAAAGGGTATAATGCAAAATGTCAGACTGTGGTAGTGAGTACATGTAAATGTATTGATATAGTGACCATCTGTAAAATGCTTTACCTCAGGTTCCTTTTGAGATTTCATTATGAAACTTTCAGGGAGTAGTATAAAGTTGATCTGTTACAAAAATAACATAAGATTTTTGTTCTACATTTGGGAATTTTAGTGCCACCTTAAAATTGGAATGTTAGTGTTGGCATGTTGCACATAGAAAATAGCTTTTTTTCTAGTAAAACATGGGAAATTTAACTTTGGATGCAATAAAGCCTCAATAATCAAGCATTCTAGACCACTGTTGTACTCAGTGAGATGAGCAGATATTCAGCCCAGCATCCACAATGAAAAGTGAGTATAATGCAAAATGTCAGACTGTGGTAGGAAAGCCATATGGTGCATTTCTTTGAAAAACTAAATTTATAGACATCTTTAAAAATATCATTATGAAATTTTCCTGTAATAACAGCAGATACTCAGAAATAAAATATAACTAAGACTGCAATTCTCTCTTCAAAGTTTTAAATGCAATACAACTTTGAAATTAATCTCTTCAAAGCATGAAATTATAGCTATGCCTTATAATCAATTACAAAAAGATTCTCTGGTGAAATGTATAGGGTTTTCATATTTGATCTAATGACAAATTAATACAAACTACTCTACCGATGCTTATGTTCTTAATATTGAGCAGAAGTTTAAAACAACACTCCCAGTACCAAGGAGATATAATGAAAAATGTCAGATTGCTGCAGTGAGCATGTCTAAGCATACAGATGCCGTACTTATCTGCAAAAGACCATATGTCAGTCCAACTTTCAGATTTCCTTAGGAGGGTTTCAAGGAATAAGAACAGGGTGATATGCTATAAAAGAAAAAAAAAAAAGACTTACTTGGCTCTGTTGTGCAGAAGGATGTAACCCTGACTGTGACAAAGATGTCCATATTTAGAGCAAAGTGACTCAGGCACTGGAAGCACAAGGATGGGGATGGTAGATGTATGACCATTTCTCAGCATACAGGACAACAGGACAAAGAATTTGGGGACTAGCAATCAGTGGATCTGTTGGTTTGCGGTAGAGGCAACTAGACCTTTGCTAAAGCAGGTTGCCTGTCAAGGACGGATATAGGCATGGCCACCCAAGACAGTGAAGATAGTGCTTATTGATTACATATCTCTGAAGGTGCATGGTCCCATGGAGAGCTATAACTGACTCCACACTGATGTGGGTGTTCACTTTACCACCAGTAGGAAGAGTTAGGGTAATATCATGCCTCATCTAGCTCTTGTCTGTCACTCGTCTGGTCAGCATAAAACAGATGAACATTCATGGGTTCAGGTCAAGCAGCTTTATTACACACAAACACATCAGAAATGAGATTTTGTAACTTAAACTTAAATAAACTTATAAACAGACTGACTACCACACTCATACATGTTAATACTCTGGCTGTTCTCTCAAAATGGCACTGCTGCCTGCACGTGCTTACTATTTACATGCACGTGCCTACATCTGGAAATGCTTCTTAAAGGTACATACACACACTATGATCTACATCCTCCCTCTTTTGAGAAATAGTCCATATACTAAATGACAATATTCAATGACATGCAATTTACAAAAATGATCTTTTGACATGCAATTATACAGAACTAATTGTTTGACATGCAATCATACAAAATCAGGCACACATAAAGCAATCGTATCCAGGTTGCTGTGTATTTTACACTAGGTCTAGAAATACAACCTGATTCTGTAACATAAAGGTCAGAACTGGATCTATCAATGTGGACTGTCTTTAAAAAATGTTCAACTTTGGGGGCACATGGGACATCATCAGGAATGGGAATGGATACTGAGACATGTTCTTCGGTATGAACATTGTCAGGGTTGCTCTGAGAACTAGAGCTTGTATCACAGGTATGATGCTGTGATATCATTTCTGATACAGGAAGAAGATGTCTGAGGTTTCCCCTGTATTCTATACCCTCAGATTCCACAAAGTTGGATCTTGGCTCTGTACATACACCTCTCACTTGACCAATTTGATCAAAACCTTTCACCATTTGCATCCTCACTGTCTCTCCTTCTTTTAACGGACAAAGAAATCTGCTCAATGTATCATAGCTGGAGTTCTAAGAAGAACGTTTCTTAAAAAGTTGGGCTTTGATTACTCTGTTGTTTTTAGCATGAGGTACCAACAAACTAGAACTGATAGCAAGGTTGTTCTGGTTTGCCAAGATAAAAGTCTCTGAGCAGCAGAGCCAAGTAGGTTGTCACGGGGTATATTTCTGAGATTAAGTAAACTCAAGAAGATATTGGTATTGTCACACTTTGACCTCTCTAGTAATTGCTTTGCACTCTGTACTACACATTCAGCAAGGCTGTTTGACTGTGGGTATTCAGGTCTACTAGTAACATGAATAAAGTTCCACTTTTTTGCAAATCTTTGTAACAATTGACTGGTAAACTGAGAACCATTGTCAGAAATAACTTTGTGTGGACTACTATGGACTGGGAAATGATGTTTCATCTTAGTAATAACAGCACTGGACATTAGGTTAGGTAGCAAATCAGTCTCAAAACAGTTTGAATAAGAATCTAAGTAATGCTGATTGTTCCACTCAAATATGTCAGTTGCTACTGTTGATCAAGATAGTTCAGGAATTTGGCTTAGCTGAAGTGGCTCTTTTTGTAATGTGGCTTAGTACTGTTGCACACTGAACAAGAAGAAAGCACTTTATCAATATTTTTCAATAGAGAAGTCCAAAATATTAGTCCTCTCACCCTTCATTTGGTAGATTTGGAACCTGGGCAGCACAATGTAAAATCTAAATGTATTCATATTGTAAGGAAGTAGGAACGACAACTTTTGGACCTTTGAAAATGATGCCATCTTCTATCAACATCTCATCTCTGTATGGAAAATAAGGTTGCACTTCTGGCTTTCACAGCCATCCTAAATCGATGAAGTGGTTGAGCTTTTGCAAAATAGAATCAGTCTTTGTGTGATCTCTCAGTTCATCAAGTCTTGTGGTAGAAAAATTATGCACTTCCATGACATCAAAGTCAAAATTCTCTGCATCAAACTGTTCTGTAGTATTTTTAGGTGATCTGGATAAGATATCAGCCAAATAAAGAAGTTTACCTTTTGTATAGACAATTTTGAAATTATACTTTTGCAATTTGAGCATCATTCTTTGTAGTCTTGCTGGAGCAGAATGCATAGGCTTCTTTAAAATAGTGACTAGAGGTTAATGGTCAGTTTCTATCTGGATAGCTCAGCCATAAATATAATCATGGAGCTTCAAACATGTGAACACAATTGCCAAAAGTTCCTTCTCTGTTTGAGCATACTGCATCTCACTTTGGGTAAGAGTTCTAGATGCATAGGCAACAGGTCTGCACTCTTGAAGAATAAATTCAACAAGACCGAACTTTGAAGCATCACAGGAAAGAACTACTGGTTTGTGGATATCATAGTATCTTAATGTAGGTGGGTTAACAATTTGCTGTTTGAGGTTATCAAATGCTCTCTGGTGTTGTTCTAACCATGACCATGTAACATTTCTGCATGTCAGCTGTCTCAAAAACACTGATAACTCACTAAAGTCAGGGATAAATTTGCCCAAATAGTTAACCATACTAAGAAAATGCTGTAAAGCTTGGACATTGTCTGGAACTGTCATCTCAAGAATGACTGCTTCCTTAGAAGGATGTGGTCAGAAGCCTATACTGGTAAATAAATGACCTACATAAGTAACTTCTGGAAGTCTGAATTTACATTTCAGAGTATTGAGCTTTACATTCACTTCAAGCGCTCTGACTAGAACTTTCCTCAGGTTTCTGTCAGGCACTGCTTCACCATTACCCCCATCCAGTAAATCATCAACTATTATTGCACACGGGTAGCTTGAAAAATATTGCTCCATTGCACGCTGAAAGACTTCACTGGCAGAATGTATTCCAAAAGGCATCCTGAGGAATCTGTATCTACCAAATGAGATACTGAATGTAGTCAGTAGTGAAGATTTGCGATTAAGCATTACTTGTCAAAATGAAATCTTTGCATGTAAGAAAAAAAAAAGTGGCATTTGGCATGAGGGTGGCAATTTCCTTGACTGTATGCATAGGATGATGAAGTCTTTTTAATGCATTATTCAAGTCTCTTGGGTCAATGCATATTCTGATTTCATCTGAAATTTTCTTATGAGCAGCTACCATGGAAGACGCTCACTCAGTTGGTCCTGTGACTGGACAAATCACACCTTGCTGCACTATTTTGTCTAACTGGACCTTGACTTTGTCCTACATAGCTATTGGAACTCTTCTTGCTGGTCTGACCACTGGACTAACCTCTGGGTCTATTTTCATGGAGTACACAAAAGGAAGTTTGCCTAACTTGTTGTCAAAAACATCAGCATACTCTGAGAAAATAGTGTCAGTAAAGCTGGAACTGGGACATGTACCTATACGATGGACTTATTTTGCAAAAGACAGCAATTTCATTTTCAAACTGTCTCTGAGACCTAATAATGACTGCACCGGTCTTCTGACTGCATAAAATTGCAAGCTGTAACTGTTCCCAGCCAAATAGCATTAGAGCAATACTGAGTCTTCAGTTTGAATCTCTTCACCTCCATAAGCAACAAGCTTCGCACAATTGGCCAAATTAAGTTGATCACCAGCCCTCACTTTAGCAAATGTTTCTGCTGACATTACATTACACTTTGGACCAGTGTCTACTTTGAGCTTTGTGGATTTATCATTGATCAGGAGAGTACACAATACTTCATTTTTTGGTAGCAAATCTGCATTAACTTTTTCACCAACCACTGACACCGATACCCCATCTACATATAAAGTAGGGTTGCAGCTTTTATATAACCAACTTGCTTTTTTGAGTGATGTTTCTTAATAACTGAATGAGGCTTCCTTGATTTACAAACTTTTGAAAATTATTCCATTGTTACAGTTGTAGCATTGCTAACCAAATGCTAAGCACTTCTCTCTTTTAGTATCATGGTTGCACCAGAATTATGACAGTTAACAATAAGATGTGACTTTGGTTTTGCTGATTCACCCTTATACTGTACTGAGCATCCCCTTTTTACTGAGCTAGTCTTGGAACTTGATAGAAAGCTATGAGGTCTCCCAGGGAATCCTGCAGGCATTGCAACTGTCATGTGCTTAAGCCTGCTTCTGCTTGCCACATGTTGCATTCTGTCTCTGTTTGCTCTAGAGGCTCTTGAAACCATGCTGTTATCACTTGCAGGCATACTTGTGGGCCTTTTAGTGAGCTCATGGATTTGATAAATGTCTATGGCTTTGCTTAACATTAAATCACTGTCAAGAAGCAAAATCCTTTTCTCTGCAGCACTATTAACACCACAGACAAGCTTGTCATTTATTAACTTATTTTTCAAGTCACCAAATCTGCACGATTTAGCCTTGTCTCTTAAGTCAGTGACATAAGCTGCAAAAGTTTCACCTGGCTTTTGGTCTCTTGTATAAAATAAGTGCCACTCTAATGTAACATTTGTCTGGGGGTTGCACATTTCTCTAAATTTACATTTTAAGCACTCAGGGCCTTCCCTTGATTCAGCCAGTACCACAATATGGTGGTTTTCCCCCTCTCCTGCATATACTGTTGGTGCATACCCAAATGAACATGCACTTTCAATAGCCTCTGACCCATCTAAGTTAAACAAAATGAATGCCCTTATATGTGCATCTTTGTCAGACAAAGCTGCTTCTATGAAAATATCATATTCCTGCTTGAATACTTTCCAATTCTATGCTACATTATGATCAAACACAAGTGGACTTGGTCTACAAAATGCCTCTGCCATTAACAACACATAGTAGTGAAGATGTTTGAAATTATGTATGAACATACACACACACACACAAAAATATATGCCAGAACTTTATGGCAGTACTTGTAATAATGCCCAATAGCACAACAAACTATTTAAAGTAACTGCACTTTGACAAATAAATCTCTGCAGCATAAGAAGACTCTGAAATTGCTGTACTTTGTAAAACCACTCTTTATCAGTGTAAGAAATACTTTGGAATGACTGTACTTTAATAATAAACTGTGCAAAGCAGAAGAAGCTCAGAGTAAGACACACTTTGAGATGAATGTACTTTGCAAATAAACTGTACATGACACCAGAACCTTTCAAAATGGCTGTACTTTGTAAAATAACTCTGTAGATTGTAAGAAACACTCTAAAATATGGCACTCTGTGAATAAATGTACACAGCACAAGAAACTTTTCAAAATGGCTGTACTTTGACTGCACGTTACAATATAACTGTACTTTGCACACAGCAAACTCTTCGAAATAATTGCACCATAATTAAGCACACACTCTGTAAACACTTTGCACACTCTGAGACCCCTTGAACAACTCTAGCTATGCTTTGAATGGCTTCGGTCAATGCAAAATAGTAAGTTTGTGCTCAAACACTCCTCCGGATTTATGAAGCTCTTTATAGCATGCCGGATTAGTCTAAGAGCTATTTTCAGCAATATGGCCGATGGGTGATCCAGGAATGAGCTCCCAGGACGTGCACGTGAGCTCTTAGGCTAATCCTGCACGGACAGAGCTCTTGTATGCAAATTACCCTCATTTGCAGGTGAAAACTATGCAAATGAGGGTAATTTGTGATCCAGAAAGCTGGCAGTTGTCAGTGCAGGACAAGTGCAGTCTGCAGAAATGTACTCGGTTAGTAACCAAGTACATTTCTGCAAACTACAAAACGGAGCTATGACAGCTCCAAATAAAAGCTGCATATCAATGAGGAAGCATGCCAATGGCCAAGTATAAGGCCATTGGCATTGCAAACTGTTTAAAAAAAAAAAAAAATCAACTTTTATTTTTTTTTTCGCTGATGGCTGTTTAAGCATAGGGCTGCAGTGCGCAAATGGGATCAGGGGAAAATAAAAAAATAAACTGAAAATGAGCATTATAACTAAAAGCAGTATTCTGCCATGCAAGTCAATGGCGGCCATAAGACAACCTGACCAGTGAGTAATGGTTGCTAAGGGGGGAGGCTCAGTGTGGGACATGTAACTATGCATTAGCAGGCAATCCTATGCAAATGAGGGGAAGGATAGTGAATCCCAGATTTCCCCAGGGTGTGAGGCAGGTCCCAAGAGTGTAAGAGTATAAATAGCTGGGTGCAAGACTAGGATATAGGTGACATCATGGGAGGGATGTCAGGCATACTGTAAGTGGTTTGGAGCCATGTGGCTTGGGACTGCTCCTAGCTTAGCACAGCTAAGCTAGAGGTGTGTCCAACCTGCTTAGCACTCTTTACAAAGTGTAAGTGGGTGTGCGCACCATGCACCGGGTTTTATATATATATATATATATATATATATATATATATATATATATATATAGATGTATATCTGTATCTGCATATCTGTGTCTGGGTATCTGCATCCTGGGGATGTTGATGGCTTCCACATGTTACATGTCCTATGGGAGGCAGACTGTACTTGGTAGTGTATTGCAGGGCGCATGTGTCTGGCTGTGGGGGGGGATGCCTATTCATACAAGACATATAGTGCGTGTGACCTCTCAACCCCATTAACAGTGCATGTGAACATATGTGTATTTGTTTATCTGCAATTGCTATCTACAGATGTATGGCCATATATACCTATATATATATATATATATATATATATATATATATACATATATATATATATATATATATATATATATATATATATATATATATATATATATATATATATATATATATATATATATATCTGCTAACAGATATATAACTGCGTCCATATATATCTACATAGATATATATCTGCGTACACATATGTAATGTGCTGTGTATATGTAGACATATAGGTGTTGACACATATATGTGTTGGTGTAGGCATATGCATGTATATATGTGCATATATAGTGATATATATGTATATAGAATTAGTAAAACGAAATACATATTTATATATATGTATATATATATACATATATGGATATGTTGTATCTCTTAAGGATTTAATATAGTTACACACACAGACATCTAGATGTTGATATACATTCTCTGTACTGTTGCATGACAGGACTGGATGATATATTTCTGAAACATTGAATATCTGTGTATCTGTCATTTCTTAGTGGCACATCACCCTGTCTAGTATGTGCAGCGTCCTTGGTTTGAGCCTTGCAAGAGCTATTTTGTTGCTGGGCAGAACACAGCCTGTTGGATACAGAGTGATTAAGACACTTTAAAGCAGTTGTAAGCAGGTTTGCACAGAGTTAAGCACTGCCTACACAGGTTAAGCAGTTTAGAAGCTGAGAGTATGAAAACATTAGCAGGGGTTAGTAGTGCTTACCATCGTGCAAACCTGCTTATAGCTGCTTTAAAGTGCCTTAATCACTCCGTATCCAACGGACTGTGTTCGGCCCAGCAACAAAATAAACAGCACCTGCAAGGCTCGAAACCAGGACCCTACACCCCATACACAAAGTGATTTACCAATAAGCCATAGCAGATATGCATAATCATGATGTTTTCACATACATATCATCCAGCCCAGGTATACAACACTACAGGGAATGTATTCCACTATGTAGATGTGTGTGTGTGTGTGTGTGTGTGTGTGTGTGTGTGTGTGTGTGTGTATATATATATATATATATATATATATATATATATATATATATATATTCATCTTTAAATGGATATAACATATCTATATATGTAGGTATAGCTATAAAATTGTGTATATATATATATATATATATATATATATATATATATATATATATATATCGATATATATATATATGCCAGTATATACATATATACACAGATACATCCATATGTCCACATATAATTAGCACTAAAAATGCATATATGTAAGCATATATATGGTTCACCTTTCAAAGGAAGAAATTTATGTCTCCGAAAGCTGGCAGGCCAAAAGTATGTTCTCAGCATTGCACAATCTTGCAATAAATGAATCGAATATGCAATGATTGAATGTCAGTATGCATTCGCTCATTGCAGATTTGGCAATTTGGGTGTGGATGGCACTATAGTGGGGGTGGGGAATATTTGCCTATCCCCACTGTTGTGCAAACTAGTTAGGATATCACAGTAGGGGGGTGTGGGGGGGTCCAGCCCCCCAGATGGGGGTGCAGGGGGCATGCCCCCCTGCATTACTATATGTATTCCAACTTGCAGTTTGAGAGTCAGTGAAGCTGCCTTTAGATTTGCTGTGTTTTGAACTGTGGTGCAATTAGAAATGACGGATTGGTTCTTTTCATTTACAGAAAGGGCTGTTCAAAGGAATGATTGTCTCCCTTTCAAAGGTAAACACATATATATATATATATATATATATAGGTATATATGGACATACATCTATAGATGAAACTGGGAACATAACCACAACATATATGTCCACATGCACCATTGATGGGTTTGAGGACCCAAACAACATACATCTGGCACCTGTAGGTATTCCCCCCCACAGCCAAATGCATCTGGCCTGCAATATACTACCAACCTTAGCAGATCCCATAACCAGAACCCTACACAACAAGGGCAGTACATGTTAACAGTACTCCATCCCAGCTGTAGGATGTCAGGCTGGCATTACTAACATATCATGCAGTACAGTCAAGTGAAGTGTCATGCTTGGGGGAACCCCCTGGGCAGGTGCATTACGTAGCTGGGATCCCTCATATGGTCCAATATACCTACATCTGACAATGGATTCACCAGTGTTGGCAAGGACAACCACAAATCCACCATGTCAGCTGGGAACTACCACACAGTAGCCTGATGACCCTAGTCTGCAGGGACATGGAACATATCAACAATGAACCCATGGCCAATGTCACTGGTAATCTTAACACATGGGACCCTGCCAATGTTGGACTTGTCAAAGGCAGAGAATACCATAAAAAATGAGTAGAATAGTAGTCTAACAGCAGTTTATTCCAGAATTTGACTCCACGAACACGTAAAATAACACACGTAAATTCAAAATTTGACTCCCCGAACACGTAAGATAACACACATTCACCTAGGACTTGACTATATACACTAGGAAATACATATGTTTGCTCCCAGCAGGACATTATATCGTACTTTTACAACTTTTACATCAATTATTGTTCTGATGAAGTCCTGGTAGTAAGGATGAAACCTAGGTAAACGTGTGTTATCTTACGTGTTCAGAGAGTCAAATTTTGGATTTACATGTATTTACATGTATTATTTTACGTGTTCGTGCAGTCAAAGTCTGGAATAAACTGCAGTTGGACAACTGTTCTTCTCATTTTTTATGGTTATTGTGATTGGTTCTTAGTTTTCATTGTACAGGCAGAGAATACAACCTGAACCTGGTATACCTCCTTGACCCAATCATGACAGGTGTATATGAGGGTTAGGAGGTGCACAATGCCTATGTAGATAATAGCAGGCTTTTGTACTCCATCCCACATTTAGGAATCTGTGTAGTTGTTAAGGGATCTACCTCCGTTCACAGAATATGTTTCCACCAGGACTGCTTGGCAAATGCCAACATTCCACAGGTGCCATCCCATAGACATACAGTCCTTCACAGGTAAAAGATGTGTTAATGCCCTCCTCCACACTGTAGAGGTGTGCATTACTACTAGAGTTGCTATAACTCACTGGGTGTGGCTGTTGTGGACACATCTGTCCTCATTGCAGTTACTGTTGTTTCTATCCCCCCACATAGCAGTCTGTAATACTGTACAGTGTATGTAATCAGGTTGTTTGTTATTGTTTACACCAGTCACAGTAGTTGAGCACCTCACACCCTCCTAAGAGTAGGGCTATGCCATTGGCATTGGCACACACATTACTGAGGTGAGAATTGCAGTAGAGTGGGGAAGGGGACATACACTCTGCTGTTAGCATGGTCAATGTCATCCACATTGCAGACTGCATATATAGCAATGTGTGGTTGTGCCTATCCTGTCTTGGTGGGATTACATGTGCAACAGAAGTGTTACCTGCATGGGGACATACCTCCATGTGTACAGTCTTGTACCTGTACTGCATTCAAACCAAAGGCTCTGTGTGTTGTACCCAGCCATGTCATGTGTACCACCCACTACACTTACTGGTGTCCAATGTAGAAGGCATGCTGATACCACTCATACCTCCCAACCATCACAAATTACTCATTTTTTACCGAGTTTTGGGGTCCCACTGAAGGGGTGCCATGATTTCCGAGTGGCACCCGTTCATTTCCGATTTTTTAATCTAATTTTTACAAATCGCGGTTTCGGAGCTGACGTCAACATGTGTGCAATGATGTCAGCTGCGTCACCCTGTTGGAATGAAGCTCAGATGTGCACTCATTAATTTTAAGCCACACAGTTGCTCAGACGCACCGTTTGGTAATTTTAAGCCATGCAGTTGCTCCAATGCACCATTTGATAATTTCAAGCCATGCAGTTGCTCCGACACTTTGGATTTTTGTCTGTTTCAATTTCTTGTAAGCCTTGGAGTTCAATTAGGGGAGTTGCTGTTTGGAGTTTAATTTGTGGAGTTGGGAGGCTGCCGTTTAGGCAGTTGGACAAGGTGCCTTTTGCAACATATTCTCTTTTCTTAAGACTGTGTGTGTGTGTGTGTGTGTGTGTGTGTGTGTGTGTGTGTGTGTGTGTGTGTGTGTGTGTGTGTGTGTGTGTGTGTATGGTGTGTGTGTGTGTGTGTGTGTGTGTGTGTGTGTGTGTGTGTGTGTGTGTGTGTGTGTGTGTGTATGTGTGTGTGTGTGTGTGTGTGTGTGTGTGTGTGTGTGTGTGTGTGTGTGTGTGTATGTATGTATGTATGTATAGATACGTGCGTGTAAAAGTATGGGTGAAATTCAAGTTATGTTTGTTTTATAACAGGAGGTGAGCATGTGGACAGAGTTTTAAACATAACAATAAACACAGCATTTTGTTTCTGGGACCTACTCAGTCCAGACATGAAATACTGACAATCTAAACTGTGTCATTAAATACTTATAATATATGTAATAATCATACTTATCAGCAGTTGTAATTTAACAGCTAAAATTCAAAGTGGGTGTGATGATGGACAAAACAACGTCAAAGAGAAACTTTTTTTTTTTTAAGAAATGGTGGGTGTCCAACATTTGTGGGTTATTTCACATTGATGGTACTTCACTTGGGATACACACTAAGGGTTGCTATCAGCACCCAGCTAGTAATTTGACTGTTGACAAAGTATAACCTTTTATTCTAGCAATTTTATAAGTTTATAAATTCAGTTATGTATTTGAAATGTGTCCTTATTTTGGGGCTGTATTCCACCATTAGTGGCTTTGTTTGGGTTTTTGTGCTGAGAGGTTGAGAGCTATTGTGAGAAGTGAGATCTAAATTCACGAAATGATAGCCATTTAAGTTTCAGTCTGTCTTTCAAAAAGCTGATGATTTGACATAGGGGTATGTTGTTCTGACTGTAGTGCACAGTGTCCTGGGTCCAAGACTTAGCAGTGAAATGCTTGGTGGTAACATGTTTTATTCTAGCAACTTTCCAAAATTATACAAGCAATAATTAAAATGTGTCTCTGGTTTTTGCCCGTTTGCCCCCCCCCCAAAAAAAAAAAACTGAAATTGAAAATAAGTGCAAGAAACTGTGCAAAATGCCTATGTCTTACACTACTGTCATTCTGTTTATATATTTACACTTTTATGATGGAAATGTTCTTAACTGGGCAGTTTTTGTCATTATTGGTTCATGCATTTTATTTCATTGCCTACTGGAAAAATGTTCAAACTATAAATTTAAAATGCGCTGTAACAAGTGTGCTGTATTATGCAAGGAATATAATTTAATAAAGTCAGAAAGGTAGATCAAAGAACACATGTATATTTCTTGTTTTGTGTGCAAGGGGCCTGTGATTTGAAAATGGCCCAAAGGTAATCTTTATCACCACAGATGCATTTTCTTTGGATGTGGTGTGTTTCAATGCTGTTTCAGTGAATGTGAGTTTCAAGGGCAGAGAAGTTTTAATGTCAAGTCAGTTTTCATTGTGAGAATGTATTCCTTTGTTTAGTAGATACCTATTCGTGTTTGTGCATTGTGTTATAAAATGTAAAAATATAATCCAAATAATCATTGTAGAAGTAAAGCAGTATGCACACATTAGTGTTTATGGTAAATGGGGTGAAATAGCCAGGTAATGGGACATTGGAATGGCTGCAGGGGGACTCTGGGGCCATATTTTGGTTGTCTGTTCTTCAGTTTGCGTTTGAAAGTTGTCATTCCACAATTCCATTGGAGTGGGTGGGGTTATATAATCATGTATGCAAATTTTACATTAATCAGCATCAGATTTGTACCTATTTTTCATGGGCCTTGTCCAGATTTTTGATGATTCCAGGTTGAGAGGTATGACACCACTACACCCATCAGCCATGTTGCACATGGACAAACACAACACAATCAGAATAGATAATGGTGACAACAATAAAACATTGTTAATTAAAGCTATGATGCATCATGGCTGCACAGCTACACCTTCCAAGATATTAGCATTTCAATTTACTGCTGACAGCATGTTACACAGCATTCCATTGTTACACTGTTGTGCAGTCACCCTGTGCATCAGCACCATGTTAGCCTGTCCCTGCATCAATGTTACGGATGTCAGGGAGTGGTACCGGTATCATCATATGCAGAGGGTGTGTTGTTGGTTTGTCAGAGGCCTAGGCTGAGCCATACAATTGACATGTGTGTGTGTGTGTGTGTGTGTGTGTGTGTGTGTGTGTGTGTGTGTGTGTGTGTGTGTGTGTGAGGGGGCTGAGTACTGTTATGGGCCAATGGTGATGTTGTGTGTGCAGGTATGTAGTTGCTCTAGGTTTGTTGTTTATGTATGTGTGTCTGCATGCACACAGTTCCACCATGTAGCTGCCCTATATGGGGATTTGTGAGACAGCTGCAGACTGTACCTGGCAGGATTTGCAGTTCACCATCTCCGGCCACGGACATGGGACCTGTGCCTGGCAGGGGTGCTACAGGCAGTATCAGGTACAAAGCCAGATCTAGTACTGTCCCCCGAGGTTGATAGACATCTACTGGATCCAGGTCCCTTCTGTGACTAGACAGGGCCACGTGCATGTGGTCTGCTATGATGGTCTTTGGACAGCACCCGCCCACATTGCTGGAGCTGGTACTGCCAGTATGGGAGCGGCTGTGACTGGTGAGATGTCCACGTTGACTTCCAGCTGCTGGTGTTGCTGGCATACGTCCATGTGGCCATAACAACTGTCCTGCCCTGTCCTGATACATGGACATGACATTGTGGATAAGATCCAATGTCTCACCCCACCATCTATCCATGAGCTTGGTGTAATTATGGATGGCACCTACTAGGTCACAGATGCTGTCAGGTACAGAGGTGTGATGAGCCCTCTGTGTCCTTAGACCCTACCTGGTATACCATTCCATCTGTGCCTGTGCTTCCATGACAGCCTGGAACATGCACATGGTTAATATAGATGCGGCACATCTGCCAGGGGCGTGATGGCCAGCAGTGCTCCGATGAGCACCCCTGAACATCTGTCTATGTGATACCCCACCAGACATCTGGCTATGGCTGCTGTGTCCTGACACACATGCCATAGATACCACACTGTCCTGGCCAATGCTAACCATAGACTGTCCCTCAGCTAAGGCCAATGGTGATGAGGTATGTAGAGGCATTGTGACTGTGTGCGTAGATGGGGTGGATATGTGTGGGATGTCAATTGTTGGCCCAGTGGCAGCCCCTGATGACCCTGCCTGTGCCTCAACACACCTATCCTCATGGTCATTGTCTTTATCAATCACATCAGATTCCCTGCGGGAGGGACCCAGCCCCACCTCATCACCTGTGAGGGAAAAACAGGAAACAGACTATAAGTCCTGTACATCACTGTTAAACAGTACATACACACACACACACACACACACACACACACACACACACACACATATGTGTGCAGACATGGCCACTCACACTGACATACACACATGCAGTCGACATACATGGCAACCCATATACTCCACCAGATAGCACCTACAGACAGCTCCAACACCCCCATAACACAAACAATAGCAGGTGATGGTGCAGTACAGTATCACACACAAACTTATAATTACACACATGTCAGCATGCAGGACATGTGGTGCTCAACAGCATGCAGTGCAACTGTAGTCAGTCCCCGTTACCAACATTAGACATGGCTGTGATGCATGGCTTCTGTTTGTAGGTGATGGCCCTCCCCCTGGAACACACTGCACCCATGTCTACAGCATTGCTGTGCATCTGTTCAGCACCCTGGCATGTACTGTGCACCATACCTCACAGGTGTACACACCATTGCAGGATGTTTATCTGTGTGTCAGTTGTGTTTCTGCTGCTGCTCACAGTCTCTGTGTGTTTCTGGATTACATGTGGACACGTGTTTAGTGAATGCTTGATGTGTATTCACAGATGTCATCATCAGTGGTGCTTGTATGAGTGATAGACTACCATTAGACCTACCACAGATACAATGTACTGTACCTATGGTGAGTGTAGAGACCATTATTGACCATTATTGAGCACTGGCTGATGTTGCCTGTGGCACACATAGGTTCATAGGTGAGTATTGGTCTTTTGGTCCTGGGGCCTACAGAAGCCTAGCCACAGGGGTTTCCAGCCATGCACCACCCACTAATGTTATTCCCCTGTGCCCCTGTCAGGCTGTGGCACAGACATACTACCCAGGGTGATTTCCCCATTTCCCATCCAGTTGTCAAGTGTTTTTGTAAAGAGGGCCAATGAGTAGCATTGCCTGACATGTATGGGTAGTCCATTCCAGAGTGTGGGAATTCCCCAGGACAGGGCCCTATCCCTCCAGTATGTTCTGTGTAATGTGTTGATGAGGTTTAGGACCCTGGAGCGTGTATTTGCAGAGAGAGTGGGTTGTCTTTATGTGTAGCATGTTCAACTGCTCTGTGTATGACATAGCTGTGTATGTTAGGCAGATGTCAGCTGTGCCTGGGCAAAGTGCACTGGAGTGTAGCCACAGTTGTCTGAGATGGTCTGTGTATTGCACATGTTTGAGGCTGGTAATCCCATTAGTGAGGTGTGTGCTCTGTCAGTGAACATGTACAGCATGCATTATGGGTAGGTGTGTTAGATATGTACATGACCTACACCTTAGCTATGACATGCACAGTGAATTGCCAAGCATAACCTTAAACCATACTCACCGGCATCCGGCCGCTGCCTTGCTGGTATCCCAGATGTATCTACATTGAGATGAGATAGATTTGATGTCAGTGGCCACAGCTGTGGAATTGCTACAGGTTGGCTGCAATATTACAGTAAAAAAACAGCTGAAGTCCACAGTATTACACATTATGCATTACTGCTTATCAGTACTACACAGCAACTGACTCCATGTCTCACATATGCATAATCTACCTGTACAGATGCATACACAACAGTAGTCTACTGATATCCCCTTGAACTTTATCTGCATGCTCCATGTCTGGTGTGTGTGTGTGTGTAGCACCTACCTCCATGACTGTATATGTCTGTAGCTCTTGTGGGTGGGCAGGTGCTACCAGGCTCATGAGCAGCTCCTCCACTCTGGTGAGGGGGGATGAATGTTATGGCAACCGCCTGTTGCAAGGTGGTCACCCTGCACGGCAGTGGCACAGCGACGTACATGGTGGAGCAGGTCACTACAATGATGGCAGAACTGCTCAACCATACAGCTGTGCATCCCCACCTCATTCATCCTGGAAATCACATCATTCCACATGGCTGTTCACTCATGCTGGTCCTGGCTTGTCCGTGAGAACAGCAGCTGGTAGTTCTGGATGATGCTGGTGAGTATAATGTCATCCTCACTGTAGGCGGGATTCCTCAGGTGTGCCATATGCCATGAAATATATAATGATGGAAATATGTCTGAGTAACTCATATGGCATGTTTACCATAATACAATACACATCAGTCTCCCGCCACCATATCAGCTTCAAAGTAATGTTCACACAATGCAAGTGGTATGTCTCCAGTATATGTACCATTGGGTCTTATATTGTATTGTACAACACTTTCTCCTATGTGTTTATAGACATGCTCCCTGTGGGGACACTAGAGTTGCTGGGCTGTATTTCACCTGCATGCCATTGTCACTGCTACTATGTTTCCACATATGCATGTGGTATGCCTGCTATGTGATTGCTACACATCTGCCATTCTGTGATATTGGGGATATCTATGCATGCTGTTGGACATGATCTGTGATTGTGTGAACTATTACAACCCACATATATTCCATGACAGTTACACACCAGTATGTGTAGGGGTTATTTGCCAGCAGGAACACCACTACCACCTAGTGTGCATGTTACCAGTCCACATCACATCCGTGACCCACCATGGAACCTTATTATCTACTGTTCCATCACTACCTTCATGTGGAACCACCTCAGGGGATGATGCCCCCCCCATGAAGCACACACAGACATATGTCTGTCACCCAGTTAGGTCCAGGGTTTTGTGCATAGAGAGCTCCACAGAGACATGGGGTATGTGCTACATCACCTGGAGGCATGCAGTACACATACACAAGGTTCGACATGCACATTCCTCATGCTCAGCTCACAGCCCAGGCACCTTTATGACCATGTGGATGCTGTCATGACTGTCCATGGGGGGGGCACCATGTTCCCTTTGTTCCCATATGGGGGCTCAATGGCCTCCACATTCCAAATGTAACTACCCATCCACAGTGTTTAACCACCACATGTGTCATATACCAGCCCTGTATGCTGTCTTGTTTGTCACCCATCCAGACCTACATACCAATATGTGCCTAATACCCTTCACCAACATATATATCCCACCTTCACAAACAATTGCAATGTGTTCCCAACATGGGTTACACACCACACTTCACACTCCATCTTGCTGCCATGTACTGGTATGTAGGTATGTTGTCTATTGATGTGGGATGTTCTCTCACACATGTCATGGAAGGGGATATGTATTGACAAAAAAAAAAAAAAATATATATATATATATATGTGTGTGTGTTTGTGTGTGTAGAGACACACACACACATATGTATATATAAATATATATATATATATATATATATATATATATATATATATATATATATGTGTGTGTGTGTGTGTGTATAACTGTCTGAGGTTCTGTAGACATACACAGCAATGAATATGTATCACACACATATGTATCTGTGTGTGGGGTGCATACGAATATCTGGTCCACACTCATGTAACTCTCTTTACTTCACAGCTGAACTGTTCTGCCTTGCTGCAACACAGACAGGTGTCACATGTGAACACAGACTAACATTAGGGGGGTATATATGGTGACAGACTTTAGATAAACATATTATACTGCTATGGCAGTTGGGCATGCTGTGCTACACTTTAACATGACTGTCCTGTAGGTGGTGTGGTCTCACACCCATGTGTCTATCATGGCAGTATTAATACCCCCACCAGCCACTGACCACAGTAATTTACAGAACATAGATATCATGGGTCACATCTTTGCCATTCACTGCTGATCTGCACATTTGACAGGTATGCCCCACTGCCCACAGGGACAGACACTATTGTCCAGTGCAGTTGCTTTCACATTATACATCCTATTATTCTAAGCCATATACTACATGCAAGTAAATGCATATATGTTTCACATACCTGTTATGTCATTTCTGCTGTAACTCAACCCTGAGCTTTGTGACTTTTATTAAAGTTTTTTTCTCTCTCTCTTTCTCTCTCTCTGTCTCTCTCTCATTCTCTCCAGTAGAGTGATTGAGCTGGTTTGAATAGATTACAGCATGCCTTTGTTGGTATTGCACATGATCAGGTTGTGGTCCCTGCACCAGTCAGTGCCACCAGTTGCTAAGTGCATGCAGCCTGCTGTGTACTACTTAAGATAACCACTGTCATGGTAACCCTGTACTTTAAATTGCTGACTTCTGTGGGCATTGTTCCTTCACCTTTTCAGTATGGATGGCATCCTTCCTGTGTGTGGACATCTGTGTTACAGACAACAGGTAGCAATACCTCTTACAGCAGAACCTGCAGACACAGGCCAAATTCACATTTGGGTAAAGGTCCAGGCCTACAGACAGTGTGAGTAGTGTTGTGTGCATTGTATCTTGCTGTTCTTATAGGGTTTCTGTGTACATGGTACTTTTTCGTGGAATGTTGTTTGTCTGCATAACACTCAACTGTGGGCCTATCCATATGATACCAGGGGGATTGGCTGTTAGGTTGTGTCTGTGCACCACACAGTTATTGCCCTAGATATATCTGTGGCATTCTGTCTGTTCAGTGCTATCAGTACATGGCTACATCCATTTGTATTTCAATGTCGTATTCTTGCATAAGGGTATGCTGCTATGAATCCTGTAACACCAGCAATTTCCAGGGTGTGTAACAGAAATAATGCAAATATGGCCCTATCTTCCTGCCTCTGTCCTCCACATATATGCCAGTCTTTGTCCTGCTGTGATACAGAAAGGGGTTGGTAGGTAATGGCCTATCATTATTTACAACTAGCATTACTGCTATCATCCCAGTCATGTCATGGACTCCGACACCAACTGTTGGGCCATGTCCATATATATGGGGACAACAGCTGGAGAACACATATGTGCCCTTGTACATTCCAGAGGTAAGTGTGTGGTACACAGTGTTCCTTGCCCTTGTACAGCCTTTTATGAAGGGGGGGGGGGTTCAATGCCATTAACCTAGGCTATGACACCTTTTCAGGGATATAACTGCTAAGACAAGGGTCATTCAGTGTGATAGTGAGATGTTAGGTTAAGCAATGTTATGTACAAGATACTGTGACAATAACACAAGTGCTACTTTTCCCCCTAGGGCTTGACTACAGGGTGTAATTGGAGGCTGCTGAACTACATCTGTAATTGTTGATTGTTACGTATCCTGAACGCAAATCCTGTTTCTACTGTTGTACTAATTGAAGGCCTTGTCCTGGACAGCATAATATGGGGTATATACACATTGCTTGCATCTACTGTTTTGTGTGGGTCTTGAATTCATCACTGATTACATATTTCAAACCTTATGTGGTATAAGTACTGGCATACATTATTGTATAGTACACAAATAAAGGTTATCTGTGTATGTATACCTGTGTGTCGTGTGATGTCCTTTGAATTGTGGGTGGGTATATGTTTAATGTCAGTATTCTCATTTGTGGAAATGGTTGCCACACTACACATTTCACAGGTGGCAGTTAAAGGGCTTGTGGCTGAGGGATATACTTTGCACCCAGCACTTCCACACTACTTCTACATATGTATGGCTACTGATACCTTTTGTGTGTATATGTGTATGTACCTATATATGTATCTCATATGGCTGTATCTATCTATCTATAATTGATGTTATATGATTATTTGTGAGTCATACATAAATATATATATATATATATATATCTACATATAGCTGCCTATCTGTCTACATTTACAGATACATTTCTGTCCATATGTCCATGCATGTCCGGCTCATATTTTGGCCTGTTCCTCATTCACTTGGCAATTTTCATGGATGATCGCAGCATTGAAGTCAGTAACTAGTGCCGACACTTTTGTGTTTCAGACTTCATCTCATTCTACATATGTGTTCTAATACATATAACTGTGTAACTAGCAATATTTTAAGTGTATTAGAGCATTAGTTGACATATATCCCAATTTGTACCCACAGTGTGGCATACTTAGTCCAGACTTCTTGCATTAACAGGTGGTGTGGTATGATATTAATACATTTCCTGTACTGTTGACTGATGGTGCTGGTTGATATGTTTGTGAAAACACCAGGTTGTGTATATTTGCCATGGCTTAGTGGCAGATCACTTTTTGTATGGAGTGCAGGGTCCTGGGTTTGAGCCTTGGAAAGAAAATTCATTTTATTGCTGGGCAGAACAAGGAAAGTTGGCTACAGAGTTATTAAGGCACTTTTAAGCAGTTGTAAGTGGGTTTGCATGACGTTAAGCATTTCTAACCTCCGCTTATGTTTTCTTACAGTCAGTTAGCTTTGAATTTCTCAACCTGTGTAGGCATAGCTTACCCCCGTGCAAACCCACGCAAACCCACTTACCGCTGCGTAAAAGTGCCTACTGCCACTTACTCTGCCCTAATTTCTTTAAAAGAAAAGAAAAAGGGGTTGATAAGAAAGTGGAGAAAAATGGGGCACAAAGTGAGAAAGACAGTAGGGTAAATAGCTAGGCATGTGCATGAAGGGTATAGGAAAGGTCCATATCTGGCCATTTCTTCTACAGCAACAGCTGTGCATATACACTAAATTTGCAGGTACATTTGGACTCTCAAACCCCTGGGAGTGGGGTGAGGACACATATATTAATTGTAATACCAATTAGATCAGATTACGTGTCTAGTGGACACATGTGCAAAATGGACAGCTATGTATGGGGTGAGATTTTTTTGTGGGAACAGATTGCCCTTTTTTTTTCAGGTGAGAGTGGGATGTTGGGGAGGGGTAGTAGGTATATTTGGGGAGGTAGGTTGGGTAAGTTAACAGCAAGACACACAAGATGCATACAGGGCCGGTATATGACACATGTGGGGGGGTAAACACCTTGGATGGGGAGGGGTGTTTGGAAGCCGCAAGCCCATGAACCCCCAATTGGAAACAATTAGACTGAGGTCCCCACCTATGGGCAGTCACCACTGCAACTTTACAGCCCCAAAGGTGGCTATGCTGGGGGCTGTGTAGGAGGGGCAGGCTGACCCTCTAGTTGTGCCACTCGGCCCTCAAGCTGGCACAGCCGCTCTCAATACTCCAGATCAAGCTCCCTACGCACCATGGCCTGGACCTGTTGATGGGTGACAGGTTCCCTTCTGCACTCGCTCCGAGGGGGGCAAGCCCCATCCCCTGCAGCAGTTCCACCTGAAGGTGGTGTGGGCCCATAGAGGAGGAGATCCCAGGCTGGGTCCCAGATGTGCTGGCGCCCGGTGCATAGCCAGCTGAGGTGGGACAGGTAGGTCTGCTGGGACCGGCCTTCCCATACAAGCTGTGTTGTCACAGGTTTATGACAGATATGGGTTAGTAACAGTCAACAGCATTCATGATTAGTTATAACAGCATGCATAGGTATTCCCATTAACCCAACACACCAGATTTAACACAGTTGCAGAACAAGCAGAACACATGCATATATGGAACAACAGTGGCCATTACAGGAGCATGTAGGTTTCATTGATGGCAGCAGGCCACCAATATGGGTGTATTTTAACATGGCACATGCATAGAAACAAATGTGAATATTTATAAACCATTAGGACATATGTCAGAACAAAAGTTTGGAGTGTACACATACCAGTTTAAGAGTGTCATTGGGTTATTATGCACATATGGTAGGGGTGAGAGAGAGTTCAATTAACAACTAATATATCCTTGTAGTTTTCACAACATACTTAGTCACTGCAGTGATCTTTCCCTTACATGTATTATTACACTACATAATGGCCTTATATTGTACACTGGTATGTTTATAGATTATTATATACGTGACCTGTGTCTTACATACAGGCGTGACAGGCTGCAGGTGTTAATGCAACATATGTTAAGAATTGCTGTCATACATTTTGGATGAGGTGCTAGAATGACAGGTTTGTTTTCATATACATTCTCTGACTATATATGTCATTGACAGCTGCCTACATTCCTTGGATCATCACATTGAATTTTTAGGGGAACAGGGTACCAAGCTGGTGATATGGGCCATTTATCTGGACATGCTTGACATATTGGAACAGTTGTGGGGTATGAATATGCATACAACTTACAATTTGAACATTCTAGCAAATTCTGTACAGTTGGGTGTAATTATGCATACAGTTTTCTATATGAACATTGTATCAAAATCTGTACAGTTGTGGGGTATAATTATTCATACAACTTAGTAGCACTCCCAGGATTCAAACCCCTGCTGTGTGCGACAAAAATTTATAGCTAACATCACAGTACACTGTGCTATCAGGGATTTAATGTAAAGCATTCTACTGTTTTCTATCTAAGTCTCCCTAACTTGTAGGATATGACTGACCTTTTGGCACTTCCATCATTGTTATGCAGGACTTCATACCCATTTCATCTGCATACCATGGTGTGGGTGACACTGCTTAAGATACAACAGTACTATTTATAGTATGGAACAGATCGCCAACATATGACAGAAGAGTAAACAGAAGCACTCCAGGGGTTATGCCTTTCTTCACAGACTATTACACATTTATCTCTACTGGTACAACACTTTCTAAGGCTCTTATATTTATGTGTTATGACAGTACACGCAGATTGATTACTAACCTGCCTCACGATGCAGCCTTTGCAGCCTAGCATCATGGGCTTGCTGGTTTGCAGTCAGCTCATCAGCAGCTGTCAGAGAAATGCAGTGATATTTAGCCATACCTATCCATAGTATGCACAAGCTAGGCAATTATTTACTACTTAGTAGAATGAGTACTTAGTACTGGGGCACTGGGCATCTGACAAGACTCTTGGATCCACTGTTCCAGTACATCCCCGCCGCTTCAGGTCAGCATAGTGTTACCTGACCTGCTCACCAGTCCAGGGGATACCTGCGGCACTGGTGAGGTCACGGGCAACTGTGCCAGGCCTCCGTTTTATACTGTGAGCCCTGCTACTGGCCTTGCAGTAGTCTCTGATCATGGTGTTTTACCAGGAGCCATACCATGATTTTTGACTCCTGGATGCCCCAGCACTGTGCTCTAAATTGAGTGCCTTCACCCACACCAGTCATTCTGCCTGCAGTAGGAAGCTACAACCAGTTATGGGACGTATTCCCACCTGTGGGGTTTAAATACGGCCATTTTTCCACACTTTCCTGTGATTGGCCAGTTTTGAAAAGGTTAAGCTATGGGCACACCTGCTTACATAAGGTTGGCACTGCTTAAAGAGATATACCACTAGGCAGATTGAATTGGCTCCACTACACATTGCTTACACTTACTAACTTGAGCTGTGCTGCAGTTAGCATTGCTTAATAGTTAATGAGCACTATATTTGCCATTTGGCAATGATTTATTCTTCATTACAGGTTATATATGAGTCTGGTATCTGCGATTCATGTGTATATACACTGTATGGGGACCTGGGGATGTCTACACTTTATTACAATAACACCTCAAATATATGCTTACTGCAGTGCTCCAGTTCACATATTTATGTTATGTTATGTAGCAGGTTATACCACTTCACACTGTACATAGATTCAGTTGACATGTTTGGTTTGATTTTCCTGTGGTGAGGATTAGTTTGCTGATACCTCATTCATATCTATTGTTATGATGGCTTAGTGGTTAACTACTGTGACTATAGTGTACAAGGTCCTGAGTTTGAGCCTTGCTGAGGCAGTTTATTTTGTTGTTGGGCAGAACATGGGCTGTTGGATACAGAGTGATTAAGGCACTTTAAAGCAGTTGTAAGTGGGTTTGCATGGGTTTGCGCGATGGTAAGCACTGCTAACCTCTGGTTACAGTTTCTTGCACTCAGTTAGCTTCTACTTTTCTCAATCTGTGTAGGCAATGCTTACCCCCATGTAAATGCACTTAAAGACACTTACTACTGCTTATTTGTGCTTATACCTGCTTACTAGTGCCTTATTCGTTATGACACTGACACTTCACATGTGCATTTAATGCAGTACTCCAGTTCACATTTAAATGTTATTATGTAGGTTATACAGCAAAAAGATGTAAAAATATGTTCATATACAGATTTCACATGGAAAATGATATGTGCTGCAGTGAGACTCGAACCGAGAATGCCTGTTCATTAGGTGGGTACTCGAATCACTACACTATTGCTGTGCTGCTGCATTTGCATATCCTCTTCAGCCTTTTCAACTGCTTTAACCATAGCTAAGCGATGGGCACACCCACACTCCTATGGTTAGCTGTACTCGGGGTTTTAAAATAAATAAATAAAAGGGTCTCTTCATTTTATTTAAATGTACTGTTGCTGTTGAACACATGGGAACTGTTGGTGGGATATGAGGACACCAATGAGTGGTCTCTTCCATTTATTTACACTTTCTTCTGTTCTACTTTGCAGGGGCATGTTTATTTTGAGAACTCTGCTCTCAGACACGCCCCCTGCACTCGTCCATGCTCCGTGTAGGATTTGGAGCTCAGGCAGCATGCCTTCATTAATATGCATGCCACGCTGCCATCCTCCTCTTAAACTGCTGCTTCCATGCAGGACTAGATTAGTCCTGCACGGAAGATTAGTAAATCCGGGGGGCTGTCTTTTACTAAAATACATGCAGTTTCCTTGCTCTTTAAGCTTAATTTGTCCTTTTATTGTACTTGTTATACCCTTTTAATCTCTTATCATGCTCATTTTATCTTTTATGTGCCCGCTTTACTCAAAACATGCTTGTTATGTAAGCCAAAGGTAATTCTGAGCCCCACATGAATATCTCTGCTAGTTTTATGAAATATCATGGTTTTGAACATTTAGTCAGATTAATAATGTGTTTTGTGCCTTTCATTTGATTAATAATGTTTTGTGCTACTTGTTTGATTAATAATGTGTTGTGTGCCTCACAGATACTCCGTTTCATTTTTTTGCCAAATAAATCATTTGTACAGTTTGTCATTACCTTAAGTTTGGTTCTGGCCCATTTTCATTTGTCTTAGCTCTGTTTCACTCAATCAGCTCAATCTGTCTTCACCTTCAACTCTACTCCTCATGACTTGAAGAAGGTGCTCTCTTAATCCTAGTTCTAATACCATGGTGCTCGTCTGGTCCAGATAAAACAGCTGAACATTCGTGGGTTCAGTTCAAGCAGCTTTATTACACACAAACATATCAGAAATGAGGTTTTGTAACTTAAACTTAAATAAACTTATAAACAGACTGACTACCACACTCATACATGTTTACACTCTGGCTGTTCTCTCAAAATGGCACTGCTGCCTGCACATGCTCACTATTTACATGCATGTGCTTACATCTGGAAATGCTTCTTAAAGGTACATACACACACACACTCTGAGCTACATTGCCCAGTAAGGGTGTGAATGGACCACAATGGCCCAATGGAATTTCAGTGAAATCCTGGACTGAATTTGACCAAATCACATTAGTTGCTCTAACATTTGGCATGTTAAATATGAGATATTATAAATTAAAACAAATTCTGGCAAAATATTTTTTTTAGTTCAGCTATAGTGCCACCTCAGTAAATTGTTCTAGGCAGTTATTGCACAATACACATACAAAGCAGAAGTTAAGAACAGTACCCAGAATGAAAACAGAGTATAATGTAAAATGTTAGGTATTGGCATTAAAGACACATAAACCAAAGACACTGGCATCTGCCTTAGAAAGGCTACATCTAGGTCTCCCTTTCTGATTTTATTATGAGCCATTTAAACAGTAATAACACAGTGTATCAGTTCAAGATATACACAAGAATGCAATTCAAAGCTCAGAGCTTCATTGTGCCACAACTCCAAATTTGGCCCTAAAGCTTACCCACTTGAAAATGTAGCATTGTAGCCAGTTAAATCTTAGCTTAGATAGCTTTCTTTTTGGTCTGCATTAAAAAAAAACAGATCAGCTTAACTACAAAAAGGCAACAATGAATGTTACGATGACATGAAAGAGAGTTGTGGTGCAACATAAGAAATTATATCTGCTATTGATATTTCTTGGACAAAATATGTAGAACTACCACATTGAAGCGTGTGAGTGTAAAATGTCCTATATGATTAGTAAAAGATATTCCTCTGTTGTAGAAGTGTTTCTTTCTGGTCAGTACTGACTAGACAAATAAACAAATAATATAGTATTTCTTTTTCTCATACTGTATTTTTTAATCATATACATGTTAGCATCATTGCTATATTGTAAAGATAGTTTAAGCAGAGGTATCATGTCTGTACTCCTAAGTGGCCACATCCTTACTCAAATTTCTACTCCTTGATACCAGAGGTGTCACTAAACCATATAGTCATTGTGTAAAAATAATGAAAGTAAAAAAAAATATTTGTATTCATTCATTTTGCTTAACCCCCCAACAAAAAAACTTTTACAGTGACATTGCCATGGTGATGAGGTTGCTCTTTCTGAGAATCCCATGAGTCAGTGGCTTTGTGTACCATCATTATAGTGACACATGGCCAATACTCATAAATAATGCATATTGTTGCATTTGTTTAGGTAGTTTAAACACACACAACGTTGTCTGCTAGATGTCCTACAGGGTCTGCCCAAGGGAACCACCACCCCTTGTCTTCTTCCACTCCATTTATGTTTACCTTGTTTAGCCACAAGATTATCTCCTTCTACTGTGTGGATTAATCTTCAAGAGGTAATAAAAAAACTCAGATAAGACCATTACCATTTTTGAGATTTAAGGATATACATATGCATGTGTTTAACAAATTATACTGCTGAATGAAAGTACAATCTGCGGTAAAATTCAGAGGTTCCTTTTCTGTGGAAAAATGCAAAGGCCCTAGCACCCCCACACACAGAGGTTTTGCCCATTCATTACTTCAGCTTTTTATGTAATGTAATAAAATCTAAGGTTGCCAGCCAATTTGAAAATTAATATTCTTCCTCCAGCATCTTCGATTTACTTGAGGTTCCTTTTTAAAATATGCATATCAATGACCAAGCGATCATTGAATGTATATCTTAGTACAAGTTTTCCATTATTTTCTATGAGGCTAGCAATTAATGGAAGAATGCACTTCACTCCTGCTCAAACGTACTTACAAGAGCAGTGTAAATAAGAATGCACTGCATATGATTTAAATAACAAATTCATGTGAGAATATCACAGCCACAAATATAAATTACATTTAAAATAAAAAAAGGAATCATCTCAGTTAAATAACTGTCAGTACTTAACTGAAGAAGAAAATGTTTTAGGCTTTGTCTCTTCATTTGTCCAAAAACAATCAAATTTAACCTTTTTTCTGAATTTATGTAATACACACTCTGCATTACATAAATGCATCAGGTGATTCCTTCACAGTTTTAACTGCTGTCCTATTTTAACAGCGTAACCATGCTGATCCTGTTTAAAATACAGTAACATTTACTTGAAACATGCATAGATACCTTGTGTTCACTTTTAGCAGTTCACTTGGTGTAGCGGTAGCATTGTTGCCTCACAGCAAGAGGTTCTCCCATTCGATTCTCGGCTGGAGTGCCTTCTGTGTGGAGTCTGCATGTCCTCCCTGTAGTTGAGTGGCATTCAAAAGACATGCGTAGAATGGGCATGCCTTCGTTGAAGGTTTGGCATCGAGCTGGCACCTCAGCACCTGTAAAAAATCTACTGCCGATCATTAGCAGACCGGAGTTCTGCTGTGGTGACCCCTAACCGGGAAAAGCTGAAAGAAGAACAACTTTCAATACCACCGGTCTTCTGTTGTTTCAAGAAATTGCACATATTAAAACCTAGTTCTGCCAAAATATTGTTAATAACATCACTTTAATGAAGATTTCAAAAAGATAACCAACACTCTGTGTGAAGAAGCAATGGAATATTGAGTCCAGATTATGATATAATATAAAAAAGTAAGGAGGGCTGATATTAGTTACCTGATTTACATCATATGTGGCAGAGTAATCGAATATTCTGTCATTCCTAATACTCTCTTCAACTAATTGGGTTAATCCATGAAATATTGACCTGCCTATAAGCTTTCTTGAATTGTAATTATTTGAGCTTAGCTTATTCTGGTTAATATCTGAATAGATAGTTTCCCAAAAAGTATTAACTTTTTAAAATTAAGCCATGTGTCCAAATACTGCAAAAACTCCTTACACTCTATTTTGTCTATGCTTAGACACCTATAACATGCCATTATCCATCTTATACACTTAAACCCAGTCACCAATACTAATATTTTCATATTATTATTTATAGAAACCAACACTGATGGTAAAATTTATTTTATAAGCAATAAAATACCACCACATATTAAAATCTTAGAAATATTAGGATAAATGAGTTCTGTATTTCTATTATTACTACCAAATCATATTCTTCTTGATATATTATAGGTTTCAACTCATATTTATTTCCAGCATTTGTGCATTACAGAAGTATACTTTTAAAGCATTATTAAATCATGTACCTGCTTTATCTTTCTTGGTTCTTTTCCTAAAAATGAAGATATGTAGTCATATATCTTCCTGTAATATATTCTGTCCAACAATATCTTAAGTGTTATGTATCTCTTGAATACATTCTTGGGTTACATGCAAATTCATCCCAGTTTGTAATTAAATCTGTCCTATAAACTGTACATATTTGAAAAGCCAAGTGCCAGTAGTACTTTTCCTTGTCATTTTTTATTTAATAATTATTTTCCTAAGTCTTGTTTATTTTCAACTATATGTTCATGTTGTTTTATTTTATTCTGATCTTCTGGTAACATAAGTTGCTCATAGCTTACCATATTTGTTTTCCTCCTCTGTTTTTCGGTATGTCTGGTTGTGTAACAATACCATTTCCATAACTATTAGCTTCTAATATTTATTTATTATTTATTTATTGACATTTGATGACTGAGAAAGTCCAATTGGGTAGAAGCCCATATTCAGCAGATGCCTGGGGAGAAAAGCTCCAAATTATTGCAAAACATTTTAAGAACAATAACTGTACAAACTTAAAAATAAAATAAAAACATCTCTAGTTTAAATAATTATATAACAAATTAGACATAATATATATAAAAACACTGGTTAAGAATCGATAAAAGGTGTGTGACAATCATTTAATATTTAGAGAAAATTTAGACAGTTTGTAGAGAAATTAAAAGTAGGTTAGTCTAATACAAATAAGAACTGCAATATGAGGTGAGGTAAAAACAGGCTTATCATATATTTATAAAGAAATTTAGGGAAGAGCATTAGATAGCAGTAAGGAAGTAAGTGAAGAAGGGAGAGTAAGGAGGTATAAGGAATAAAAAGATACTTGTTCACATTTAGGGATATAGTTTATCCTAGTTTTCAGCCAGAACAGAGCCAGGTTTTAGCTAGGAAGTCTTTCAGAGTTGATTTGAAAGATGGGAGGGAGGGTATAGACCTGATGGATACAGGTGAGGAGTTCTAGGCCTTATCAACCTTGTACGAATGCAGACACTGCCCAGTATATTTATTAGGGTTGTAGACAGACAGGAGTTTTTGATCTCTGGATCACAATGACTGACTGAAAACATAGTTGCGCAGAATGTTTTTAGTGCTAGACAGGCAGATGGATGCTGGATAATTTTATAGGTGGTAAGAAGTTGTGTAAATAATAGTTAATATAAAAGTTATAAACAAATAAGGCTTTTCAGTGCTATACAGTGGTGGGTTCTGAAAAAGCTGCATGCTGCAAATTTAATAACTTTGTTGTAGCATTGTTCAAGTTTTAGTTTATATGAAGCCTGAAGGTTAGTAAGGATGGGAGTGCCATAAAGAAGAGTGGGGAGGGGGACGTGGCCATGAATAGCACTGAGTAGCAGCACTTCTCTTCAGTCCTGTCTCTTCAAATTCTTTAAGACAGGAATTTCAGAAAATAAGTATCCAAACTGTGGATATCTTTTACGTTTTTGACTCTCCTTGCTATATAAAAGGATAGTATATGATTTTTTTTAGAAAATTATAATTTTTCCTGTCAAAAACTTCTGTGGTACTCTGATCTCTATAAGTCATAAGGATGAGCTTCTCTAAAACTGCACATCAAGATACTACCTTAAAAAAGGAAATGCAGTCCTTGCTAACTAATATACAAGAATTAACTAACAAAATAGACAGAATGGACTTGAAACTGGATAATTTCAAAGATAGATGTACACAAGAAATGGACACTATTCATGAAGACCTAAAACAACAGAAAGAACAAATCTTGGGAATCCAAACAGCTTTCAATGATATGGACACCAGAATCCAGGAAAGTTAACATAATATTGAGTTTCTTTTTAAAACAAAATACTCAACTGCAATTAAAGGTAGATGATCTTGAAAACATATCTCACCATAATAATATACGAATCTTTGGATTACCCGATAATATAGAAGAAAACAACATGGAAAAGTTCTTAACATCTTGGTTGCCAGAAATCCTGGAACTCTCGGAAGCCCTTTTCTATGGTATTGAAAGGGCACACAGGTCTATGGTCTCATCTAAAAACAACAAACGTAGCTCTGCTAAATCTGTGATTCTAAAATTCCTTTTATCACATGATAAGGAAATAGTATTGAAAATAGCCTGGGCAAGATCACTAATTAAAATAAAGGGCAATATAGTACACTATGATAATGATCATTCTCCTGTAGTAATATCTAAGAGAAAGATCTTCCTGCCCTTAATAAAAGAACTTAGAAAGAATCAAATAAAATCTAATTTATTATTTCCTGCAAGAATGAAAATCAGAATACATCTGAACTTTTTGAAGACTTAGACACAGCTCCTTCATTTGTTAAAACAAACAAGCTACTAGACAAAATTGAAGACATGGAATGGGCTAATGCTAGTTTAAAGAGACTACCACAGAATGGAGCACTGAAAACCTTTCAACAAAAAAAGAAACTTAGAAAATAAATGTTATTGGATAAATAAACTCACCATCATTTACATATATTTTCTATTTACTTGCTTCTTTTTTACTTGCAAGTGAGCCAAAAAGTCCCAGGAGATTAAACTGGATCAACAGGTAAGAACTGTGAACATATTTTGTTCAGTGATATTTTATTATTTTCTTGTTGGTATGTTATTATAGTTATTGCATTATAATTTAAAAGATTCATTGTCTATTTTCTCATAGTATATATAATCTGTAATTAAGTAATGGTGTTTAGCTGACTATAGTATTTATGATATTGATTAGTAGTTTATTTTGATTGAAACTCATCATATTTTTTAGGGTTTATTTGTTTGATTCTTGTCCTTTATTTTATTATGGCTTTGGGTTTGTAAAGTAGAAATGTAGCTCTAAGCTGTAATACCTTTTGGGTAATGGTTTGGTTGTATTGTGTTAAACTGGGGCTGAAACCTTTTATGCTTGTGTGGAATGCTGCTAATTATTCCCTTTCTTTATTGGTATGGTGTCATTTGTTTGTTTGTCCCTTTTCCTTGGTTTTCTATATGTGCCTGTATTTGTTGGATGGATGAAATGTGTTGCTTTTTTGCTTGGATGGTTGCATTTAGGTGCTGTGTTTGTGATGCAGTTGTTTTGGAGAGCTTCCGGAGTTGCTATGGCTAGGCTTGATGCTGGGACAGCTTTGTTCTCCCTTTTGCTTGATACGGGCTGTACTGTTGGCTCGAGCTTTAAGGTGAAGTAAAAGTGAGTTTGTACTCACAGTTTCCCGCTGGAATCTTTAAAAGTTGTTTCTAGTACAGATCCGGCTCAAGATCAACTTCACAAAATGCCTGTTTAGTTGGGTCGCCTCTTCACTACTTCATCATGTAGAGGATAAAACCTGAATTTGATTGCAGCTAGATGACATAAATGGAATGTTTAAACGCATAAGAAATTCAGCGCAAATGTCTACATGTTCGCAAATGATACAGACTATAGGATTCCTGAAACTAGTAAACAGGACATTTATAATATAATACGTAACCTTCTAAACTCTTTCTTTTTAAGTGACTTATTTAGAGACACACTGTATACAAATAGTAGTTGAGAAAAGCAAATTATGGACTACAAGAAGCAACTAATTAAGACAGCATAGCTTTATTCTTATGTGGTAACTCCCAGGCTACTAAATTATTAGCATATGGTATTTTTTCACTTCAGGTGACATTTGAAATTCTGAGGTTTGAGGATAATTTGGCTACAAGTGAGAATGAGTGGACCATATTTAAAGTCTGAGGATGCACTTTTGCAGAGAATTCCATCTTTTCTGATGCAGAGTAATCTCAGGGTATTAAATTTTACCAGCAGGGGACAGGGGGAGTAGCCCATCCATATCATGAGTTACAGAGTCTGATTTTCATCCCTTTGCATAAACACAGTACAGGTATAACTACAAGTTTCAGAAGTTGCATTTTGTGCCAGAACGTCTAGTACTGGACCTCATACATCTGACAGAAACCGGTAATCAATGCATCTCCATTTGTTCCAGCTTCCAAGTTCACATCCTGATATTCCTAAAAATACGTGTAATGGGTAAAATACCTGAATAGGCATGAATCCTTAGAAAACACAACACACAAGACAGAAATGTTGTTTCTGCACAGCCTCCCTCCCAATCACCAAAGTTATTAAACCACATAGGTTCTTAGCTTTATAGGTACTCACCAAGCTAATGATTACTGAGGCTCTTAGAAGCCTAGCTATGCACATCCAATACGTTTCTAGTCCTAGTATTTTAGTGTGATTAACCAAGATCCCCTTGTATTATGAGTATGAACAATCCAAGGGCAAGCAGGCAGACATTTACATGTTACTCCTTTACGTTAAGAGTAATTCGGCCTATTCATAGTTGAACATGTGACTTCCCATCCATTCCTCCAGATCATGCTTGAGCAGAGTAAGAGATATGCTTTGCTGTACATGGAAATGAAGACAGTTCCAGACAAATGATATTCTCTGTGGAACATATCTATCCCTAAAGCATGTTCAATTTAAGTTGCAGAAAAGATTCAGATCACTTGAGCATGTGTTTCTGCCACTATTGTGCTTGTGGCTGTCTCATACATCTGAAAGATAGGGTTGGTAGAGGCTCTCTAAGTAAGGTAGAGATTATCCCTCAGTAGCTTGTAAGGTAGCAAAAAGAGGGATAGTGCTTTAAGACTATTGATTCAGGTCCTTGATTTTCTCAGTGGGAAATCAGAGTGATCACTTAAGTTGTATCAGGTGTTTGGGAAGATATACTGAAGGGGATACTATATTCAGTGATCAGCCAATGAGAGCAAAATATAGTGGAATGATCACATCACTGGACTTGGATGTCATATCCTTACTAATAAGTTATACTTTAAAAAAGGACTTTCTACTGATAGTAAGACAGCCCATTGTCCACATGGCTTCTGTAAGAAGTGAAGGAACTGTATGACACTGTAAATACTGGAAATAATTGGAAGAAACTGCAATTAATGTAGTTGTCCCGTCCCCCCTTTAAATAAGCACACCAAACACATAAAGCCATTTGACAACCTTTATTAAACTCTATTATACAATGAACTTATACACAGAAAACAACATTAGTTATCTTCCTCAGCAACGATGATCTCAGGGCAGTGTCACTACTCAACCTGGATAAATTTACCTCAGGGCAGCGTACCTACTCACCCTGATACCTTCTCCACCGGGACAGCATACCTACTCACCCCACATAAAGAGGCAGTATACCTACTCACCTCACCTCCAGACCAAACCATTAACCTATAACCACCTTCTTTAGAGGGGAAACAAAAGAGAACAATCCTGTCCCTCTTCTCCACCTCAAATTGAGCACATCTTCCATCCATAACCATAAAAGGGAGGGTGGGAGGGCCACCAACTTATGCCAAATATGCCTACTTCCTTTAATCCCTAACACTCAATCCTGCCAGAAGTCCCTCCTTCCCTTACTTCACTTCCTTTAACATGTCCCTCTCTCTTTAACCCCTTCACCACCACAATCCCACTATCTTAACCAACTGCAAATCCTCACATTAATTACTACCACTATACCCTCCCCACACCCATTTACCCTTATTCATGGGACCAGGACAACTTAGTTTGTCCCAAACTACATTTGTCCCGTCCCCCCTTTAAATAAATACACCAAACACATAAAGCCATTTGACGACCCTAAACTCTATTATACAATGAACTTATACATAGAAAACAACATTAGTTATCTTCTTCAGCAATGATGATCTCAGGGCAGCATCACTACTCATCCTAGACGAATTTACCTCAGGGCAGTGTACCTACTCACCCTGATACCTCCTCCATTGGGGCAGCGTACCTACTCACCCCACATAAAGAGGCAGCGTACCTACTCACCTCCAGACCAAACCATTAACCAATAACCACCTTCTTTAGTGGGGAAACAGAAAAGGACAATCCTGTCCCCCTTCTCCACCACCAGCTGGTCCCCAGGCTGTTCCCCCTCCTAAACCCAAGCTGCAATCATATCCTCTAAAAAGAGCTTCAAATTCAAATAAAGATCCAATCCTACGTCATTAAGGTTTACTCCATCCGTTTGGTACCAAGACTCCTCTCCATCCCCAAAATATCTATGGTCAATGGTATGCATCCCAAAAAATTCTTAACTCCCTAGCCAGCCTTTGACTGACGCACCTTCTGACCATTTCAATCGCCCTATAACTATACGCACTCCTCCAAAACAAATGAGAAGCCAACTCTGACCACACAATTTCCATACCCAGGTACAACGCCTGTAATCTCATCAAATCATGAAGAATAATGTCCACTAATTGTTTTTTGGAAAAAATGCCCAAGTCATTGCCCCCAAATGAATGACTAGTATACAAGGACAACCCACCTTCAATTTATTCCTCTCAAATTCATGCAACAACCCATCTCACCTAAGACCCCTAACACCATGCCAAGTCACTGACCACCCTAAATGTGATAAACCCAAATTTTTCCCATCATCCCTAACTAAAGCACGTTTCTCTTCCCAGTGGATATACGAATGTCCCAAGATGATAATGTGCTTCCCTAAAAGAAAAGAAGAGAAAATTAATAATCATATATGACAAAAATGCATTTGACGACCACCTCCCCACTCTCCTAATCAATTCAATGGAACTACCCTTTCTAGCTAAATCTGAGGCCCTACCGATCCTGAATTAGTGATCTGCAAACCTCTCCACTGGAAATCCCATCCAACGTAAAACTCTCCTCACCAAACTTATGAATCTACTACTCGACACCACCTTCCCATCCATTGAACAAAAAAATTAACTGATCCACACTCCCGCCACTTCATAAATTCTTTAGCCCACATTAATGGACAAAGGCAAGGATTCCTGTCAGGTTTAAGCACTACCAAACATCCCCTACCCAACTGATCTGTCTTAGTCCTCCTTAATGCAATAGTAACCTCTCCCTCCCCTAAGATAACATCCTTCCAACATAACAAACCTAACAACTCCGAAATATGGAAAGCACCACAATATAACCATGTACATAATGCTCCCCACATAAAGTAATCCGAAGACCACCCTTGTAACAAACCTAACCCTCTCAACAAAACTTTCATTATAACCCTCATGAGTGGCCATCAAATATCCCTACGTTACACCACCACTCTCCCCCAAACCCAAAACGTACGCCCTAATGTCCAGGACTTAGTGAAATCCTGCAACCCCGCTACCTTAGTGAAAATGCTAATTGCAGCCAAATCCACCTTAACTATCTGCAAAGCCTTGCCTAGCTGCCAAACATGAGCTACATATCACAATAGCAGTTCCCCCGACCATACCCATTCCTCTTCTGGCAGCTGCAAAATAAACTGATTAAAATCAGAAAAAGCCCTACCATATGCCTTCCTCGTAGAAGGTGCCCAGGAATGCCATACCAACCACCTGGCTACATCAACCCAAGATTCCACACCTCCTCTGGCAGGGTTTCAGGAACTTCTTCCACCCATGGAACCAACCTGCGAAACTTGCAAAACTGAAATCAGGACAAGCTATCAGCAATCTCATTCCTTACACCAGGCATATGCACTCCTGTAAAGGAAAATTTTATTAAGAGGCTCTGCAAACCCAATTTACATAATACCAACAATAACAAACCCGACTTAGTTGTCTTCTTCTGTAATACCCTCACTACAGCCATATTGTCAAAGTGAAAAACTACACATTTGTCCCTCAAATGCTCCTTCCACACCACAAAAGCTGCCCATATAGGCATCAACTCTAGAAAGGCCATATGCTGCTTCCATACAGCCTTCCAATCCTGTGACCATTCAGCTGCAAACCACCGACCCCCAAAATAGGCCCCCATACCAGCACCCCCAGCTACATCCATAAACAACTGAAGTTCCTTCTGCCCCACCCAGTCTAACTGCCAAAAAGATATCCCATTAAATTGTTGCAAAAACCCATCCCACAACACCAAGTCCTCCCACACCAGTTGGGTCACCCTAACCTAATGGTGTTTACTCTGACCCCTTTTCAATAAATACGCCACTGACCTACAAAAAGCTCGCCCTGGGTACAGCACTCGACAGGCAAAATTCAAAAGGCCCAGCAACTCCATAACTGAATGAATCCAAATCTTATCCTTACCCAACACCAAACGTATAGCCAACCTAAGCCTTTCTATTTTATTCTCAGGTAGGCAAAACAGTCCCTGTTCTGCATCAACTGTTAATCCCAGAAATTCTAATGCTCTTGCTGAACCCTTCATCTTATGCTGAGCCAATGGTAACCCTAACTCCTCACACATAATCGTAAACTCCCGCAAACCCTCCTATGCTCCTACCCTTCCTTCGCCCACCAACAAAAAATAATCTAAATAATGCACTGCCTTTTGTGTTCCCACTCTCTGCTGCCAAATCCAATGCAATACTGTACCGAACTTCTCAAAAGTCGCACATGCCACTGAAAAACCCATAGGCATAGCTTTATCAAAGTAGTACTTATCATCTACCCGCATCCCCAGTAGTGGCCAATCCTCACTCCTAATAGGCAACAATCAAAAAGCCAACTCAATGTCAACCTTAACCAACCGTGGTTCCCAAAATTCCCTAATCACTTTCACTGCATCATCTAAGGAAGCATAATGCACCCTAACCTCTCCTTCTGCAATAAAATCATTTACTGAATTATTTTCCAGAAATGACAAGTGATTTATCAGTCTGAATTCCCTCGCCCATTTCCTCAGCACCAACCTCAAAGGTGACACCCTTTAAGTACTGAAAGGCGGACTGTGAAAAAGACCCAATAACCACCCTACCCAACACCCTTTCTCCACTAAAACCTCTAAGATGTCCTCTTTAATTTGAACAGATCACATATTCTTGCAACCCCCACCCCCTCCCACGGTGGACTTTATAGGAACCCCCAAAATCCTTGTATTATCACATTTTTGATGGCCAGACCCGGAAACTGACAAAGCATACCCCAGAGAACCTCCACCTTAATAGGGAATGGCGCCCCTTCCTCTATTGCCTCTAAAGAACCTGAGTCCATATCCCTGGGACCCTCAACATTTCCCCCTCACCCGGACTAGTTGAAAGCCTTGCAAAAAGCCTTGCCCACCAAATTCACCCTCACGACTCATAACCTTAGAGTTCTAGGTGGACAGGTCTTGCCGACCACAGCCAACGGCTGAATGACTCCCACCACATCTTGAACAAACGTGTGCAAATCTGCACCACACTCATGAACAGGAACCACCATTAAAAGACCAACACACACCCACTGCTTCTGCCCCACTCACCCTTCTGTTAAAGCCATTGTAACTATCCATCATTGTAGCCAACCATAGATATGGATGACGCACCTCTCAAGGGAGTGACTGGTCCACAGCCTTCCATTTGTGGAAACACTGATCGTACCAAAGCCATGCATTACCCGACCTTAACCATTGTGCCTCATGAATGGTAAGGAAATAATGTAGAAGCAGCAGGGCCAAAGACTCATGCTTCTCCAGCTGCACTGCCATAGAATAAATAAAGCCAAGCACCCAATTTTCCCATGTCCTAGGGCGAAGCTTACCTACCCTCTGTCTTCCCAATGTTGCTAAAGCTGCCAACAGGTCCTTGCTATTAGAGGATTCTGCTTCCACTAGCCATTGGACCCCTACTGCATCGATCAGCTCAAACAAATCCATATACTCTCCTTTCCAAATTTTTTCCTTAACCGAGCCTGGAATGTGTGGAGACAGGAAAAACATTTCTATCCCCTGTCCCAACGATTGGGTAGCCAACCAGTCCTCCAGTCGCAACCCAAAGTCAGAGCCTACCTCCAAGTCCAAGACCAAACTGTCCACATAACCAACAGCCACCCCATCGCATCTCCGACCGGGTACCTGGCACCCTGTGCTAATTGTCTCTGAGCTTCCTCTATCCCTTGCACACCACCCTAAGGTTCCCAACTGACAAGTTGTCATTCCTCCCCCCACCACAATCCTCAACCCCTAGCTCCCCAGACAATGCTGCTGTAGTTAAACCATTACCTGCACCTTCATCTTGAGACGTACTGGGAACCGGTGTATCCACTGCCACCGCCTGCTTCAATGCCTATTGATTTTTCCCTCGAGCTGGGGTTCTCACTACTGTGTGCCACCTCTTCCGACCCGGGGTCTGTTCTGGTTCATATACCACCTCAGATGTTGCCGCCTCCTGGAACAACTCCTCTGCTTGGGCCACAATATCTTGCCATCACTGTCTTAGTTCTGGTAAGTTTTCCATAGGTCGTCTGGACGTAAGCTAGTTGTTATTGCACTGCCAACTCATGCCAAATGTGCCTATTTCCTTTAATCCCTAACACTTAATCCTGCCAGAAGTCCCTCCTTCCCTTACCTTACTTCCTTTCACATCTCCCTCTCTATTTAACCCCTTCACCACCACAATCCCACTATCCTATCCAACTACAAATCCTCACATTAATTCCTACCTCTATGCCCTCCAGACACCCCTTTCCCCTTATTTGTGGGACCGGGACAACTTAGTTTGTCCCAAACTACAGTTGTCTTCTAATTACCCAGAACTGTACTGAAAAAGTGCCAGTCACTCCTTTTTGTGCCAATTCTTGACTGAACATGCCTCATAAAAATCTTGGCTCTGTTTTATGAAGTTACCCTGACTAAGTTCATTAGGAACACCTTACTGAAGGCAATAGTCCAGGCAGATATTTCAAACCTTGTTTTATGTAATAGCAATTACTCCACTAGACCAAATGCACCTACATTACTGTTTTTATTATATATTAATGCATTAACATTTTAAGTAGTATGCAGATGGATAGCAAGACAGCATTATTTATAGTCAAATTCATTGTACTGATTTATTTTACTTTATTTAAATGAGGTAATACATTTGACAGAAATTATTTAATTTGATGTTATCATAGAAGACTACCTAAATCAATGCTTGTTCAGGGTTATATAGTTTAAATTGAAGGCATTCAGAGTAAAGCTATAAGGCTTTGTTATATATTTTAACAATTACAAAGTCTCATTAACTAAAAATATTTTTTTGATCTAGAACAAAAACACTTCTTTTTGCTTAATTTGTAATTACTGAAATACTTATTCGTCAATTTAATGCCATGCTTGACATTTTGTTATAGTAAGACCATAATTTAATGTTTTGGCAGACCAGAAGTTACTAGTAACATTATAAATCATTCTATCCATATATATGGGGTCTGCAAGATTATTACGAGTGCAGTTTTCAATGTATTACTTATTTTAGTCTGGGCATCTTACAATTAGTTTGATAACTATCCATCTTTATAAATCTTTAATTTACACTGTGTGCTAGTCACCGTAGACAATATTGTTGTCTTCTCAGTAATAGATTATAGTGTACTAGCTTTAGGTAGCCTGACACTTAATAAGGACACTATGTACTCAAGCTCATGTATATATTTCATTAGCAGTCATTCGGATATATACTAGTATAGCATTAATTATAATTTGTTAGATTTGGTTGTAATAGTTATTCTAAAATCTTCAAGAAAATATTGCAAGAAGTTTATCTGCCATTTCAACTAATTGTCTTATAATACTTCTTAAGCAAATAGCATTCAGCATTTGATATGTTTTATATATATTTATATATCCAGTTCTGATGACGCCTAATACTTTATGTGCTATTATTTCCTATAAGATATTAAGATTGAAGTAACGGTTTCTATTAATGCTACAGCTACTTTTCTTAGATAATAATATCACTTTTTGCAGAGTCTATGGGTGAATAAATGGCATTATGACTCATTATATGTCTTTATCATTTGCATTGCTCACTATAATTCTTTTCTCTTTTTTGATGGTTACTGAAAGTAAAATTTTAAGATATGTCATTAACATTTATTTATTAGTGTTACACCATACAGAGTAATTCTCATATGATTGTTGTTATGTACCATTAACATGAATACACTTTTATTGATTCTTGATATATACTATTAGTTTTCTTTTTTCTTGAAGCTAAAACAGTCTTATTTAGAGTAAATATTTTCAGACAGACACAGATTAGATGCTGCTACTGGTTAGATGGTTAGTTTGAGTGATCATATATCACTCAAATTAGGAGTGTTAAACTCCAGAAGGGATGGGGGTGAATATGATGTTATTAGTTTAAGCTATAAAAGTTTAATATTAGTTTTCTTGACATTTCCACAACACTTGAAAAAGCAATTCACATGCATTTACCTTTTTCAATGCTACTACATTACCTTATAAATAGTGTATCTTTAAGTATTCCTTCCACTTTCATTAATAGCTTATGATGTGGGTCAAAATATTTCCTTTCTATTAACATAATACTGAATGACTTCATTAAGGAGTATTTCAATTACCATTAATGGATTAAATAATCCAAATAAGAGGGGAATTTCTTTAAATATCTCAAACTATATAAAGTTCAATTAATATTCTTACAAGAAACTCATATGAAAACAGAGGATGTATTTAGATTAGATAGAGGGGAATTTCTTTAAATATCTCAAACTATATAAAGTTCAATTAATATTCTTACAAGAAACTCATATGAAAACAGAGGATGTATTTAGATTAGATATCAAATCATACTCAGTATTAGTAAGTTCAGAACTTTTTCAAAAGAAGAGTGGAGTAACCATTTTATGAAACAACACCTTACCATGACCAAAAATTATTAATACTTATAAAGATGATAAATAAATATTTTGTCTTGTTACTATCTAGTTTAATAACAAAATGTATACCTTAATAAACCTATATTAGATTCCAGGAATGGGTACCAATATGGTAAAACAACATTTTGATTATATAGTACAACTTTCTAAGGGACATATAATAATAGTTGGTGATTTTAACTGCATTTTTAGATCATAAAGAATCAACATCTCATAATAAAAGAATTACAGCTTCAGCCATATTGTTAAAAGGTTTTTCTGAAACGTACCTCTTGAAAGATATACATACCTTTGCAGATTCTGATTCTTTGGCTTATACTTTTTTCACATAGATATAATACACATTAAAAGATAGAGTTTTATTTTCAAATGATTTAGTAGATTCTTTAACTAGTACCAAGGTGATTACATGCCCTTTATCGGTTCACAATTCAATCATTTTTGAATTTTTAGTTACTCCAATTTGTAATGTTCAAATAAGTAGAATACCTGCTTATATCACTAAGTTGAAAGATTTAAAAAAATTTAGAACATTAGAAATTCAGAATTTTATAGAACAAAATAATATCAATGATATCTCTCAAATTTTTGTATGGGATGCCTTAAAAGCTTATCTTTATGGGAGAATTATCAATCGCTACCACAAAAAGAGGAAAAGTTGGGATGAACAAATAATTGACATACAACATAAGCTAGATTCTCTGAAACTTATTCAAGAAAAATATATTAATAAAAATGATAAAAAAGAAATAAATTCTTTGAATAATAAATATATGGAAATACTGAACTATAAAACTATGATTATTTTAGAAAAAATGAAAGTTTAAAAATTCTTCACTAATCCTAGATTGCTAACTGTATTAGCTAATAAAACTAAAACAATAAATAAATTCAATCATATAAATGAAATATTTTCCCCTAAAAAGAAAAAGACAGTCTCAGGTACACAAAATATCTTAATTGAATTTAGAGAATTTTTACTAACATTAATCAACAATCTAAGATAATAAATTCTAATCAAGAAATCAAATTTTTCATTAATAAATATACAAAAAAAGACTATCAAATGAGCAAGCTACTTTTATAGACAGACCCATGTCCTTTAAAGATATTCAATCCCAGATCACTAAATTAAAACTTAATAAAGCACCGGGAAATGATGGTATCATCCCAGAAATGTATAAGCTATTACCAATGGATGCCTCAAAACTGGTTCATAAAGTTTACAATGATTCCCAAAATAATAATTTAATACCTCCATCATGGAAATATACTTTTATCTCCCCAATCTTTAAAACTAATAAAGACCCTGTGAAATGTTAATCCTATAGCCCTATCTCCTTACTAAACATCAATTACAAAATGTTTATGTCAATTTTTGCAGATAGAGTTAAAAAAAAAATTTACCCACATTAATTGAAGAGAAACTGGATTTATAGTAAATCGAAACTCTTATGATAACATCAAAAGAATTCTATCCTTAAATGAATCAGTTAAATATTTAAATAATAATTTAACATTAATTAGTCTTGACATAAATTGTGATTTCGACTCAGTAAATTGGGAGTATTTATTTATTTTATTAAAGGAATTAAACTTTTCTAACAGTTTTAGAAATGTAATTATATGATTATATCAAGGTAGCCAAGCATATATTAAAATAGGCACAAATATATTCCAAAATATACCAATTATTAAATGAACCAAGCAAGGATGCCCTTTATCTCCCTTACTATTCACATTGATTATGGAACCTTGGGCTAATTTGATAAAATATGATGAAAACATTGAAGGATATAGGTTAGTCCTAATGAAGTTTCCAAAATACAAATGTTTGCAGACAACATACTTATTACTCTAGGTGGTAATAATACATCTATTCATACTCTTTTTAAAGATGCTGAGTATTTAAAAAAAATCAGGTTTAACCTTTAATAATAATAAAACTAAAATCTTAACAATTGGCCCTAAAAACCTTGAATTACAGGATGTTTATAAAAAATATCGAGCACAATCTGATGAATTACTTTATTTAGGCATTGTAATTGCTAACAACATTAAATATATCATTCAAATTAATTACAATAAAAGTTTGTTGGCAATAGGAAATCTCATTAAAAAATGGAATAAAATCCAATTTTCTATGGATGAAAAACTTTTAATTATAAAGATAATCCTATTACCCAAAGTTCTTCATATTATTCAATCAATGTCTTTACCCCGCCTAGCTCAATAATTAATACATTTATTTCTATGATACATACATTTTTATGGTTCCCTATTAGACCTAGAATAGCTCTATCATCATATGAAAAATTGGGAAAATGGAGGTATAGCTTTGCCTAATAGGGAAATCTACTCAGTTTCTACAATGCACAAATACTCCACAAAAACGGCACTCCAAGGCAAAATACACACAAATAATCCAAAGAAAATGCCCAGGCCAGGAGATTACAGACAGTTCAAAATACGTTTTTAGAATTTAATGCAAGTTCTAAAGTTACTAGGAGAATTATTGAAAAGAAATGGAAAAAATGTACGTGATTCTCTGACCTCAAAGGTTTTCCCCCAAGACCTTAGATTTGTCTATAAAAACTGTACGAATTTGAAGTGTTTGCTTGAGAATGGGGAACATAACACAAATATACAGAAGGTAGGGACATATAAATGTGGATGTTGTATCCAGTGTAAGTATATTATTAATAGAGATGAAATTTTCTTGACTAGTAGAAATAAAAAAATATATAGTAAGGGATATTTTAATTGTGAGTCATATGGATTAATTTATGTGGCCTTGTGTGGATCTTCTGATTCCTTTTACATTGGCAAGACTGAGTGGAAGCTCAAGAGAAAAATTTATGAACATTTATATAATGTCCAAATAAAACAGAAAAGAATGGTTTGTATAAGCACACTTGGGAGTGTCCCCAAGATACATTTTCTTTCTTCATATTAGATGGAGTTAAGAAAGAATTTAGAGGGGGTCTTTGGGAAGAGAAAATTGATTATAAAGAATTATGGTGGCAATTGACTTTAGAAGCATCATCCCCTCCCGGTGTAAATGATAATCTTTCTATTACATCCCTATTAAAAATGAGAGCTGTTAAGCTATAAGGTTTTTTAAATAATCTTGAAGCAGTTCCAATTAGAGTGTGCAGATTTTATATACTTCACATAAATGGTCTTTTGCACACATGAGTTTTAAAATGTTTTTTTATGAATTAGGGACATTGTCATTTTTCGCCACTAAATGGAGTGTTTACATTGTTTATGTATTTTATTCTAAATTACATTTTAAATTATGTTTGTATTTAAATATTCAAAGATTTTATATTGGATTAACTTTTACTGAAAGTATGAGTGTTTCTAGTTTTAAATGGCTTTAATGGAATTTTACTGAATGGATATGTTTTAACATGATTATGCAGTTTATTTAAGGATATTTTAATTTATTTAATTCCAGTTCTGCAGCTGATGAAGTCATGTACTGAGTGACGAAAAATGCTTGTGAGTGTTTGTCAACGTTTTATGGTCTTACTTTACTGTGTTGCCTGCTATTAAACGTATTTTGAACTGTCTGGAATCTCCTGGCCTGGGCATTTTCTTTGGATTATTTGTGTGTATTTTGCCTCAGAGTGCCATTTTTGTGGATTATTTGTACTTTTTGCGGCATGGAGGGAGATTCTGAAGTTGCTGCTACTATTACGAGCAGTAGAGAAGAAGCAGGACAACTGAGGAAATGTATTGGTCAGTGGACCCAGCTGATTGACTTGATGTTACCTATTAGCCAATCAATTGTTAAGTTCGTAGGCAAGGCCCAAAGAGGGTGGGACAATGATAGAGGAGAGCCGAGGTCCGGAAAACAGAGTGAGCGTAAAGGTGGAAACAACGGGACTGGCGTGGATTGATTCAATTCTTCAGCTGGTCGGAATGAGAGAAAGTTTTTGAATACGCCAGCCATTTTGAGAAATTGAGAGATTCGCCAGCGAATGGATAATAACGAAGCATCTGGACTATCACCTGGTCAAGGTGCATGGACATATTCTGAAGTGACTGTTACCAATGGACTTCAATTAAATGACTGGCTACAGGTCAGTTTTTCAAATAAATTTAAGGACAATGCTGGTAAAGCTTTACCTGTTACTGAGTTTTACAATAGTAAACTCGAGCAACTTTCTAAATTAATGTTAAAATTTAGAACTCTTGAGATAGAAAATGCTTATTTACAATGCTGCATTAATCAGAAAATTGTACCTAAAAGTTTGTATGTTTACAAATTTCCTAATAATGTGGTAGAAGGAAGTATCTATCACAAAGAATTGTTAGAGATATTTAATAAATGCAGACTGGATGTTTTAAAAGTTATGATTAAAGAAAATGATAGGGTGAAAGATGAAATTAATAAAGATATAGATATCTTGAATGATTTTATTAAAAAGGTCTAATTTTTACTACAGACACTGAAAAAGATAAATATTACCAAATTAGAAATAGCATTGATGCAAAATGTGATGATTTGGTTCATAGAAAATTGAGAAAGCTGGAGAGGGATGTAAATGAAAACCGGAACAACTTGAGTTGCCCTAGACTGAAAAATAAAAGGTTCAATGTCCAACAGAGTGTGGAGACTAATTACGGTAACTATAATAGAGAAGATAGGGATACTACCTGTGTGGGGGAAAATGTGGATGTTTTGGATGACTTTGAGGAACAGCCATCTCTTTGTAGGTCTGAGAGAATTAGAAATAGAAGGAATAATCAAAATTATAAGCAAAATTAAAATTTTTATTGGAGAGGGGGAGAAGGGGGAGATATTGAATCAAATGATGAGTTTGAATGAGACCCTCCCTACCTCAACAGTTATTAAGGATGTTACTAATGACTTTAGATTCACCATGAATGGGTTTACCATTTATAACTATAGTGCTGTTAAACTTGAAGAAGAACACTTCAGTTTGTTATCTAAGGGCTTGAAGTACATACCTATGAGGAAAGGCGATATAGCTAGAACACTTCTTGAAGTTTAAATGTTTTTGAGCAAAGTAAATTTAGGCTTAATTTTAACTCATGACCATAACTTTACCACTACACCATTTACAAGAAAAAGTACAATCAATCCACTGCTTCATCCTCAATTAAAGAATTTTGAGAGAACACTTGAGAGGGAAATTAGAGAAAGTTTTGAACATGTGAACTTTAGAAGTAATTTAACTGAAAAAGAAAGAAAAGTGTTACTTGAACTAAGAAATGATAGGCAAATCAGAGTGATAAAGCCGGATAAGGGTGGGAGTATGGTTTTGATGGATGGTTTATTATATGAGGGAAAAATGAATGATATATTAAAGGATTCAACTAAATATGCTATAGTATCGAAAAATGAGATTAATATTGGTTACAGCAAAATAGATTTAGCCCTTAATGACCTCTTGTTAGAGGGTCTGATTGACCAAAAGGTGTTTAATTATTTGATGGTAGATAAACCATGAATTCCTTCAGTTTTTGGTATTCAGAAAACACAAGAATGAGTTGGAACCCCCTCTTAGATTAATTGTTTCTGCGGAAGGTTCTAAGACTCTACCCTTAGCCAAATATGTAGATGGTAATTTAAAAAAACTTTGGCTTAAGAAGAAAAATATCTTAAGGGATTCATGGGACCTACTCAGAGAAATAAATAAAGAAAATTATAGTGACGCAATTACTTTTATAACTATTGATGTAGTTGACCTATTTACAAGTATTCCCTCTGCAGAAGGGTTACAACTTTTAGAGGAGATATTATTTGAGGACGATGAAATAAAACTGAATGAGAGGTTGGTGTGTTTAAGTTTGATGGAGTTGGTTTTAAAATATAACTATTTGTTTTTTAAAGGCAAATTTTACCATCAGACAAAGGGTGTAGCGATGGGGGCTGCTTGCGCCCCCACATATGCCAACCTCATCTTGGCTAAATGGGAAGAAAAATATGTATTGAATTCTATTTACAAGGATTCCTGGTACTTACATAAACAGTTTTTGATGATATATGCATCTTTTGGGTGGGTCAAGTTAATTTAATTAATGAAATTTTAGATTTTCTTAAGAACTCTGTGCCTTTTTTAGATTTTACTTGGAATTTGTGTCAAGACAGACTACAATACATGGATATTGAGGTTTATAAGAAGGATGGAGGTTTTCATTCCAAAATTTTTAGGAAATCCACTTATTCTAACTCTTTTCTGCACTTCAATAATGCCTACCCTTTTCACTATAAGAAAAATATTGTTAAAGGACAGTTTACAAGGGCAAGTTGCATGACATCAGAAGATGGTGAATCTGAATTAGAACTGGATTTCCTTGTTAATTTTCTCAGTGACAGAGGTTACCCCTTGGAAATGTTAAGTGAAGTAAGGAAAGAGGTTATCATAGGAAGAAAAGAAAAATTCAAACACATCCTAGGAGAGATGACTGGCACAAATAATAATAATAATGGCTAGAGTGTTAGTTGTAACAATCATAATGGCACTTATGATTTCAATAAGGCTATGATTTTGGAATTTAATGCAAGTTCTAAAGTTACTAGGAGAATTACTAAAAAGGAATGGAAAAAATTGATGGGATTCTCTGGCCTCAAAGGTTTACCCCCCCCCCCCCAAGACCTTAAATTTGTCTATAAAAACTCTATGAATTTGAAGTGTTTGCTTGAGAATGGGGAACATAACACAAATAGACAGAAGGTAGGGACATATAAATGTGGACATTGTGTCCAGTGTAAGTATATTATTAATAGAGATTAAATTTTCTTGGCTAGTAGAAATAAAAAAATATACAGTAAAGGATATTTTAATTGTGAGTCATATGGATTAATTTACCTGGCCTTATGTGGATCTTCTGATTCCTTTTACATTGGCCAGACTGAGCGGAAGCTCAAGAGAAGAATTTATGTACATTTATATGATGTCCAAAATAAAAAAGAAACGATGCTTTGTATAAGCACACTTTGGAGTGTCCCCAAGCTAAATTTTCTTTCTTCGTATTAGTGGGAGTTATGAAAGAAATTAGAGGGGGTCTTTGGGAAGAGAAAATCGAATATAAAGAATTGTGGTGGCAATTGACTTTAGAAACATCATCCCCTCCTGGTTTAAATGATAATCTTTCCATTACATCTCTATTAAAAATGAGCTGCTAAGCTATAAGGTTTTGTAAGTAATCTTGAAGCAGTTCCATTAGAGTGTACAGATTTTATATACTTCACATTATTTGATAAAGGTGCTCAAGGCTGGAAAATACGAAACCACAGTTAGTTTTTTTGATTTATTTTTTGTTCAGCTGCTTTGTCGGCTTTTGATTTTTGTTGTTATTTGATAAAGGGTCTTTTGCACATGAGTTTTAAAATGTTTTTTATGAATTAGGGACACTGTCATTTTTCACCACTAGATGGAATGTTTACATTGTTTATGTATTTTATTTTAAATTACATTTTAAATTATGTTCATATTTAGATATTCAAAGAGTTTATATTGGATTAACTTTTACTGAAAGTATGAATGTTTCTAGTTTTAAATGGTTTTAATGGAATTTTACTGAATGGATATGTTTTTCACATGATTATGCGGTTGATTTAAGGATATTTTAATTTATTTAATTCCAGTTCCGCATCTGATGAAGTCATGTACTGAGTGACAAAAAATGCTTGTGAGTGTATGTCAGCGTTTTATGGTCTCACTTTACTGTGTTGCTTGCTATTAAATGTATTTTGAACTGTCTCCTGGCCTGGGCATTTTCTTTGTATCAGTTTCTACAATGGCTAAATTAATTTCTCTTCTTATAAATATCAAATACACTACTAAATAGAAAACTATTCTAGAAATATTAATGGGTAATGCAATAAACAATAATAAATCACATACATTAATGTTATTAAATAACCCATTTATTTGGATCTTAAAAGATTATTTTTCAACTTATTCCTCTCAGAATTTTAGGTTTAACTATATATCCCTTCTTTTGAGATCTTTTAGAAACTATATATATCTATATCTATATCTATATATATATATATATATATATATATATATATATATATATATATATAAATTCAATTCATATAAAGACTGTTTATTTCTTATATTTCCTATAGCTTACATGCAAGGTATTATTTTTTCTCCTGATAATATGAAAATGTATCCCTTTCAACAGAAAATGTAATATTTTGGTCCCAAATGATGTCTAATAATGACCTGAAATCCATTAATCTACTGAAAAATGAATATGATTTTAATACATCTTCATGGCTGGATCTACATGAAAGTAGGAAGTATGTCTTAAATAAACTTGACTCTATGACATTAATAACTAAAAGTTCAGTACCTAAATTAATTCAGTATATGGTGTTGTCTATAAATCATAAATCCCTGGCAAGGAACATTTTATCTCACTTATATAAGGCAATTAAATTAGATCTAGATAATACACCAGATAATTATTGGAATTATTTTTCCTTAATTAATAATCATTCCCCTACAGATAAAGACAAATTACATATATTACAATCAACTAGTGTAACTACTTTCTCACTAAGATGGAAAATTTTCACATGGAGGTATTTGCATAGATCTTTTATCACTCCACTTTCTTTAAGTAAATTTAATAAGAAAAACATTAACTGTTGGAAGTGTAATGAAGTTAATGCAGATTGGGCTCATATGGTATATGATTTTACAGAAATAAATAAATAAATCCTGGAAGGACATTAATTACTTTCTACAAGCTATTTTACACACAATTTTTTCTCTCAAAATCACTTATATTGTTTAACACTCCTGTTCCAAATTGTATTACAGACGTTAATCAGCCTCTGCTCTGGTCTATATTATCGGTAGCTAGGACAACTATTACAAGAAACGAAGTCTAAATCTTCTCCCTCAGTAAATTAATTCAAAAATGTACTTTTTGAAGTATGTAATTTAGAAATATTGACCAAAAGAGCAAGATCTTCTAGGAATACCATTGTATGTGGAAGAAACTATGATTCGTTAGACAAATAATTTAACATTATCGTAATGATATTTAAACACAGGATATAGTCCAAGAGTGCCACATTATACTCACTATTTTGTTTTCCCTGGATTCCACACATGCTGTTATGTTAGTCCTCAGTGTCTTCCAGATCTGATTTGTTCCCCAAGTAACCTCTTTAACATGAGTGGAAGTGATATCACTACCTTAAAATTTTTCATGATAGCGCCACTGTGTCATTCATCTTAGGATATCTAGTGCTTACATATCAGTTGCCAACATGGAAGACAAATTAACTTGCATCCCTTCTGTAGTTACCTTGTAGTACTAGGTATCCTTAGGTATTGTAGGAAATGTGTAATGCTCACAGACAATATTAACTGAAGAACATGGCATGAACTATGAGAGATCTAAGTTCCTTAACAAAATAGAGTAAACCCTCGCACTTAGAAGAATGACCTGTGAGCACCATGTCAAACCACCTTATTTTCTTCAGGACCCTACTAATCCAAAATATGCCAAGGCTGTCCAAAGGTCACCTTCTAAGTTTTCTAGAACTAAGAAAGTTAAATGTCAACACGAAAGTGCTGTTACCCAACGCCATCATATCTTTCATCAATGAGTACAGTCTGTAGAATGTGAACCTTACTCTGTTACCACTTCAGAAAATGCATTCAGAAAAGTCACTTTTAAGTAAGAAAATGGTTTTCACCTTTGTTAACCAGGCTAGTTATAATTTCAGGGTGTATATATTAATAATTTTTCCTCAAGACTAAATCATGGTGTAAAGATATTAATACATTTATCCAAAATTTGGGTACATCTGGATCTGGAGTTGCCCATTTGGGAAGCTTCCTAACTTTATCTCTGTGTCACTTGCAGTTACTTTATTCAAATCCATAGCCTCTGTATTTGAACTTTTTTTCATTCCTATATATTTTATCCATTCAGCATTCTTGATGTGTCCAACAAATTCCTTATAGACATTTCTTGAAAATATATACATTTCCTTTGTCCTTGGTGATGTCATGATAATTGTTGTATTTTTCCCAGCTCCATATACAACTTCTCTAGATCATCCCTAAACTGCTAACTACTTTTTTTTTGTTTTTCTCTATATATATCTTTAGTTTTTCAGCCTGTGCAGAGATTTTTAATTTATCGTTAGAAATGGTGCAACTCAAATCTTGATCTGTTTTGATACTGTGCTTTTCTTGCAGCACATTCACCTTTCTAAGTGTTATGACACTGATTTCCTTTTCTGTATTCCCCAATGTGACATCTTGACTTAACTGTTTCACAATTTGATTTTAATCAGTATTTCACTGGAGATGTTCTATCTGTTAGTTTTTTTTTTTTTTTACTACTTTATGTTTTCTTCATAATTTCTTGTTTGTTATTGATTTATCTACACAGGAATACATTTTGTTAATCTCTGTTACAGCATGTGATCTCTCTTTATTGTTCCAGTTATTGTCTTTATTTATTATATTATTTTTTAACAGTCTGTGTCTTATTTACTTTCGGTATCCTCTCTTTGTGTTTTATATATATATATATATATATATATATATATATATATATATATATATATTACTACATTTATCCATTTCTATCAAATCTAGTGAGCCTTCTGTTTATTATTATTTTTTTCTATCCCTCGTGTTTCCTGATCTTTCTGCCTCTGCATATCTATATGCTGTTTGTTGAATGAACCTCCAATTAAGATGCTGGGATTTTATTTTATGAAGTATCTTCTTTACTAACACTGTGCCTTAGTTCCACAATTGCTTCATCAGTATTTCAGTGTTTTAATGAACTAATTTTCTTTATGAATAAACTGCTTTACTTCCTCTGACACTTCCTGAGCCTGCACTTGTTTGAGAGAACTATCATTCAGAAGCAGTGTTTAGATTTGGAGTTCTCACTCAAATTCTTCACTTATTAGCTGATGTATTACTTGATTTTCAGTTTGTTCTATTTCTGTGCTACTGTACTGTTGTCTGCTCAGTATATTATACATATGTGCTGTTAGTCTCTGTTTTGTAATATTTACCATGTAAGAGTGTTTTTGCCTGCATGCACACTCAACTACTTCTGACTTTGCCAAAGGCATATTAGCACAGATTTCTTTTCAGCATATGAGCTGCACCATATTAGATATCTTTTATTTTCTCAGTTTCATTGTTCTCTCTTTGGATTCATGTCAGTCAAATTATCAAATCTACTTTGCTCAAAAGTGAATTTCACTGAAACAAAATGCGCTGGAATGACCTTCAGTGAAATTTAAAGGCAACACATTATTTATTATTATTATTTTTATTTTTCAGGTGGGGGCATGCTTCCCAGCACCTTCTATGTGATGGGATATCCCAACATCCCCCAAAACATATATGTAATTACTCTAATGGTTGCATAACAATAGAGTAAAAATAAGTCTACTATTGCCAAAAGTGGTTTCTGCGTACTTGTTTCAGTCAAATTCACTGTCAATTGATGTGGATTTGATTGGACAAGAGGATCCCCTCTCTTTAAGGCTGAAAAGTGCAAATGCCTGCTGTGTTTCTTCCTTCTTTCTGAACACTTCATTTCCTGCATCTTTTTCTAATTCATTCAATGTTTTTTGTTTACCTACCATTGTATTTTCATTTGCTGAGTTAGTAATTTTGGGTTGAGGTCCCTCGTTTGGAAAACTCCAAGTTTATTCTATAGAAATAACAAATTGTGATACCCTTCTCTTTCTTAAGTACCCATTTTCATGTTTAGAAACCTCAGTGTTTGAAAGTACTCACCATGGCTTAAAAATGAATTCAGTTCAAACCAATGTCTTTTTTTTTTTTTGTTTGTTTTTTGCACTGGTTTCACTGCTGTAGGACATTATTTGTGACCTTATAACACCATGACTGATAGCTAAAGGTTCTTGTTGCACTACCCTCAATATAAAAAAAATCTTCATATTGGCAGATTTCAATTATCCTTTGATTAATTAGTGCACCTATACTTCAAACAATGACTGTTCCCAAAGATTTCTAGACCTAATAATGAGAATTCCCAAGAACAAATAATTAACTGAACCAATGGCAATCATAACATTCTACCTGGTCCTTGTCAACATAGTCCACAGGTATACCACACATATACTGTTTCCTGTCACTCATCAAGTCAGAGCAGAACTTAGTAACCTTCTCCTTTATTTATTATTTGTTTACTGGGAAAGTCTGACTTGGAACAAAGCCAATATTCAGCAAAAGCTCAGGGAGAAATGCTCCACATGCATGTCTTTGTAACATGGGAGGAAACCAGAGCACCCGAAGAAAGCCCACATGAATACAGGGAGAGCATGTAGACTCCATACAGAAGGCAGCCCAGCTGAGAATCAAACTAGAGAACCTCTTGCTGTGAGGTGACAACACTACCACTGCACCACTGCACCATCTTTAAAATCCACCTCTTGTCACATTTTATTTACTCTAAATTAAGGAAATTTAAACTTATAATTAATTAGACTTAATTGCAGTCTTACCAGCCCCATGTAGTTTCAGCTGTCATTTATATAACTAAGTTCTACTCCCACCTGCATATGTGGGCAGATTTAGCAGTCCTCATAGCACTGAATATTATAAGAAATGTAAAAATAAACCACTGTGTTTACTTGCCAGCGTAAACTCTTTAACAAAAGAAAACTCTTCTAAAGTCCTATAATAAATCTAGCACTATCAGTGTTAACGACTCTATCAAAAAGGTCAGTACGGGACTTAAAAATACAATTAGGGTGTTTAAAGCTATGGGAATAAATTGGAACTAGCATCAGAAGCCAAGCATGTCTACAAATGAAGAAAATGCTAAATGGCTCTACTTATAATAAAGATATAGCTAACTTAACTTCCCTGCCCTCGAATATCAGTATCATAGATTCTTTTAAGACCTTCATACTTACTCTAAAAAAGTCACTCTCTTAACACTCACATCTGTCCCTGCTCCTCTCCCAAAGACTAACATACTCTTATGTTAACAAGACTCTTCTGTCTTAACTATAAGCTCATACTACCTGTTTTTACCCTCCTCCCACCACCCCTCACCATCTTTATCTTCCACTATCTTCCCGAACCCACTACCTAGCATTTCCCACTCTCTTCCCCTAACTCACTAACTTCTATCATCCTATTTCTCCTCTCTTCCAAGCCCTACATCTCAAATTAGATATTTCTTTTACTCATATACCTACCATCTTAATGTCTCTCTCTCTATGCTACAATCCTTAACCATCACAATCTGTCTCACTAATCCTACACTTAAACCTTCACTCTCTGAAACCCCACAAACTAACAACCTATTACCTACAATGATTTATTTACTTTCTTCGAATATAACTCTACCTTGCATCCTAGACTGACTAACTGCATATTAAGCTTTACTGTCTATAACTGTATGTAATAATGTTTTATCAATCAACGCCTACTTCTGAACCCCAATAAAACTAAACTTCTACTCTTCTCTCATACTAGTAGATCCACCACACTATCATTCTCTGTCACATCTAACAATGGTACCACTATTTCCCCAGATAATCACACCAAACTGCTAGGGGTTATCATAGACAATAATCTCAAATTTGATCTACAGGTCAACAAAACCATACAGACCATCAATAAGAAGCTTGGATCACTGTATAGAAACAAGACATTTTTAACCCCACTGGTTAGGACTGCAATTGCCCAATCACACCTGCTCTCTACTCTCTTATATGCCTCGCCTGTACTCTCAAACTTCAGCAAATCCGAACTAGGTAAGCTGTCCCATAGCTACAATCATATTGCCAGATTCGCCACTGGCTCCACCTATAGAACCCACCACTGCCAGAACCTTAAACGACTAGAATGGCTAGAACTGCCCAGCTTAATTCAATTCAATGAACTCTTAATAGCGCACAAAATTTTGTACCACCCTGAGGATACCCCCTCACTTAAAAATATTATTAAGCCATATAGCAACCTAAGATCCCTATGGTCAGCCAATAAACTACTGGTCCAAACCCACAATGCTTATAAATCTACTGGTGAATCCCTGTTTGCCAACTTCATTGGCAAAACCTGGAATTCGTTGCCAAACTATATAACCCTACAATTCTCCAAATGTCTCTTCAAAAAAACCTCAAACAGTATCTCAAAGTGAATTTGCTATGCCCATGTACCAACCCTGATTAAGTTATAAACTAAAAGCATATTCTGCAATTATCCCAACTTGTAACTATATCACCAAGCTCTGCTTCCAATCTGATGTCTCTTACTTTTAATTGTCTGTCCATGACAATTGTGAATCCCTACTAGGGAACACTACTAACCAATTGTATATAATCACTTTGTTTTTATATATTTTTTTTAACTTCTGTGTAATCTATGTAAGTTTGTCTTTGTGGAGCTTTTCTCCCCGGGCCTCCGCTGAAAATGGACATGTATCCAGTCGGACTATCCCGGTAAACAAATGTAAAATAAAATAAATAATAAATAAATAACATTTTAAGTTAAACAGTATTTTCTGTAATAGAATAGAATGTAATGTGTAACACAACTGTAAATTGCAAAAAATGTCTGTACTTTATGTGGAGCTTTTCTCCCCTGGCTTCAGATGAAAATGGGTTTTTGACCCAGTCGGACTTTCCAGGTCAACAAATGTCAATAAATAAATAAATAAATAAATTGCCTGCAGACATATCTAATGCCAATGTTACCCTATAGACAGTCACTGTGATTGCACAAATCCCAGAGTACCATACTTCACCTGAGACTATCATGAAGTAGGTCCAGACTACCCTCTCAAAAGCTAGAAAGTCCCATTCCTTGGGTCAGAGCAATTTACCAGGATGCAGAATAAATAGTGCCAAACATGCCTTCCCTAAACCCGTCCTTCATTTTTTTAGTTTGAGTCCACCTATAGAGTATGTCCATGAGGTATGGAATACTGCTGTTTGTAATGCCCCTTCATAAAGCAGGGCCTACCGCAGACTGCAAGAACTATCACAAGTCTAATTTGCAAGGCTATGGAACATATCTCTGACTTCACAAACTGTGATACTCAAAGTCTCATACAACTGGAACCAGAGAAGTTTAAATTTGTCATTCATAGTGCATGCATACTTACTTTATTAAAGTTCTTCATGAATGTCACACAATTTGTACCTAGTGTTCCTTCAGTAATACAACATATCTATATCTTGCCAGGGGCTTCAATAGTGTGCCAAATACTGCCATTATAAATATGCTGAAAGACTTTAGGGTAGATCCCTTACATGGCTTGATGGATTACGAAATGGCTGTAAGACAGAACCCACAAAAATTAAGGTGCTATGTGTTACTTCAGAAAGCAAAAAAAAAAAAAAAAAACTACTAGAGTACCCCAGGGCTCCATAATGGGATCCTTCCCTTTTGGCACATATTTTTATGGAACTCAATACTGTAATGCCAGGCAGATGGCTAACCAAATGTGGTTAGACTGGTAGCTGGATGTTGTCATTCATGACCTTCCTGTTGGAAGCTAACTACAGTGAGAACTAACGTTTACAAACCAATGATCTACAGACAGTGAGCTTAAACTAAATGAAAACAAGTCTAGTATTGCCACTTTTGGTAAACATCACTCATGTAGAACGTACCCTACTCTACTCTATACTGACATGGTAGTCAAGGGCTTTGGCATGTAGGTTAACAAAGCCCTCTCCTTTGACCACTATGTAGCCACAATTGTTTCAAAAGCATCTCATCTTGGTCAAAAAGTGTTGTCCCTCTGGCCTAACTCCTTATTAGACCAATTAAATAGAGTACAATTTCCCATTCTGCATGTACCTAACCAAACATATTGTTCAGTAAGAAAGGTTCCATAGGTACCTAAATAAAAAAAAAAAGTTATTCATTAAAAACTCTTAGCTACCAAGGCATCTTATTTCTTTACTTCATCTCTTTTAGGCTCCTGCAAGGAGATCTATGCCTTACATTCTGGACCATCAAAGACCACACCTTTCTAGATTTCTTGGACTGCCACAAAACAAGCAACTCTACAGCTACTTGAAATGAGGATTTAAATGTCCACTAACACATAAATAAAACATGCTGGAAAGTTTATCACCCAGTGTTTATGGCACCTTTGGATTTCACTGTCTTTAAATGTTAAGCAGAGAGATACACTCAGTTACTTCAAGAAAATAAAAACTGAAGAGTTGGATGGACAGCCACTAATTCCTCCCTTGCCTGACATGTCTTCTGTCCTGTAAGCAGGAAGCAGAACTTGAAGATGGGCACATGCAAGACATAAATGTTTCTTGTCTTACCTGCCTTGTAACGCCTATGATCCTATAATTCTAAGATAACTGCTAATAGTGCAACAATAACACTAGCACAGCATAGAAAATCAGGATAAATTATTTATATAGTCTAACTGTCTGGCTATAATTCATTAAAAAATAATACTTCTGGAATAGTAGGAATATACCACACATCTGCACTTACAAAACTATATGCAATATAACAGAGCAAGATGACTTATTTTCCTTTTAAATCAACAATGTGAAAATGTGCAAATCGAATGCAAATTTACTACTTGTATGTACATTAAAAAAATATACAGATTTTTTCATCACTTAATTAATGACAGTGAACCTTTGTGGACATTTGTTAAAAAATAAGTAAACCAAGAATTCATAATCTGTGATAAGCAATGTCACGCCTTTCAGTTTGCTGAAATATAAGTTATGAAATGCAAAGAGTACAACATGAAAAGAACTGTCAGCAAACAGCAAAATGCTTCTGTATTAGAATATGTCAGTATGGGAACATGGACAGTTTAATGACAGGGCAATGCCTCAACACTAAATCAGTTGTGTTTTGTGTCTAAGCCAAATTCTACTAAAGCAGATAATTTAATTCATCATAGAAATGACAGGAGACTGTAGAGTGTAGCATAAACCTAACTGCAGAGGTGATAGTAGTCATAAAGTAATAATAATAATTAACTGTAAGAGACTGTCAGGATTTAATGATCTTAATGACATATTATGCATATTTTGCACTATAACGTCAAAAGGGAAGCAAGTAAGATTTAATCGGCTGGCAGAGAAACACAATGCAGATTTTCTTGACACTCAGCCAACTCAAATTAAATTAAATTAAACTTTTTCTTGAAATAATGATAGTTTAAGTTTAAACAGGTCTGTATTGTATGGTAACAGCCAAGGAGCATTACATATATATAAGGCATAACTTTGCATTGCACCTGACCTCAGGTCCATGTCATAGCACATTACTTGTTTGTTTTCATGTGACATACTAAAAAGCAACACAAGTAACCTGTACAGCATTTGCTTTTTCATGTTTTACATTTTACTTAGAAATAAAGCTGGTCCAGGTGTTTCTGAAATGTGAAATGTAAAATGAAAATGCATCATGGTGCTCAAGGAAAAAAAGCAACAAAATGTGGCTAGACCATACTGACTCTTTAGCTGTAGTTCAAGCCAGCTATTCAGTAGTGCTGAATGTCAATGTCTTTTTAATTGCTTTTACAACAGTGCATGACAGAAAGCATAAGCTGCTCCTTTACGTTATATATACACTAGTCACATGACTCACGTGTCTGACATCAACAAAAGGAGGTGCTAAAAGAGCAGTGGTCATGGTGCTGCCATACACATGCCATTGCTATATGTTCTACCTGATGGCAACCATTACGATGGCAGTATCATATCATGCCATGGCGTGTGCGATAAGTACTGTGATCTATAATGTGTAAGACTAGATAGGTACAGATTCTAAACTCACTGCAGGCCACTTGGTGCATGTATGTGTATCCCCCTGCCAATCAACTGAGAACCCTCATTGGCTATGCATTATTTGGGTCTCAGGCAAAATTCAGAGGCATGTAATGGTTGTACAGGTAAGGATGCAAACAGCAGTGAAATTGGTGTCAGTGGAAAAATGCGATGATCAACCTTAACAACCATCTATTTTCATTCAGTAAAAGATGAAGAAATCATAAACACCCGAATTTTGCTTTATACATCATTCTGGAAAATAAATAAAAAAAGAAACAAAAAATGACACTAGCATTAAGAGATAATCATTTACTGGAATTAGTGATGGTATAGTTGAAATCTAGCATGCTCTTTTTTCAAGGACAAAGCGGCGAACATCATTTGCTAGTAATTGTTTAATGCCAAATGCAACGCTTGTGTAGGGTGTAAACTCATTAAAGGAAATGTGAGTAAGTGACACAATGCCCTCACCTCCATTGTAATAACAACTTTGGGTTTGAATACAATAGCAATGTGGGTGCAGAGCCTCCACATGGATTAAGCTATGAGAAAAAGCACCCCCTCACTGAAAGCTGATTTTGAGTGCTTTGCTTGCTTCAGTGTAGCCTATCTTGATGTTAGCACTTTGCTAACAGAATTGGCTTTGATTCATTTTTTCAAAACTGGCCTTTGGTGAACAGACTTTCAGCAAAGAAAGGCATTATTATGTAAATATGGCAACAAGTTACTGGTCATATGAGAAATAGACTTTTATATAAAAGACTGTCAAAGCAAAGTCTTCAATAATATGATTCAAGAATGTCTACACAGTCTGTGAATGCAGACAGCCGCTATCAAATTGCAGAAGGAAAGCGCAGAAGGAGTCAGAACATGACTGTAGCTACTTTTCAATTGCACTGTGTGTAACATCATGCATTTGGGAGATAGAAGCCCAAAGAAGTAGATAAATGTTGGCTCATTAGAATATGTTAGAAAACAGATGCAGGAAGACCATATCTAATTCTAATTACCCACAGGTGATAAAATACTGTCAGAAAGCTACAGCGAGATACAAACACATACACACTTGCACACATGCACATACTCAGATGCGTGCACACACACACACACACACACACACACACACACACACACAAACACATACAAATGCACACGCACACACACACACACACACACACACACACACACACACACATGCGCAGAACACACGCACACACACACACACACACACACACACACACACACAGTTCTACTATGAAATGCTTTCTTCCTAAACACTGATGTGACAAAAGGAATTGAAAATGGTGAAAAAATAATTTTACTTTTTTTTTTTTTTTTTTTTAGCAGGGGTGCCAGTCCCCCTGCACCCCTCCAAACTTATATATGCCAACTCTATAGTCGCACCAACTTAAAGAAGGAAGAAATCTATCAAAACAAGGGAATCATTGCTGGCACATGCTTGGAAACAACAATGTCAATGATTTCCTTTAGGAAACAGCTTTCTGCATTACAGACATTCCCCAGGATTCACGAAGCCTCCGTGTAAGAGTTATAACTCTTACATGGAGGCTGCAGTTAAACGGAGTGATGTCAGCATGCCTTGCATATTCATGAGAGCATGCTGAATCACACCTAAGTCTAACACGGTCCGTGTAAGACAGTAGGGGGCGTGTCCGTAGGCCGAGCCCTGCAAGCGGACATGTCCCCAGAAGTGTAAAAGTGCCCAAAGTAAACACCCACAACAGAGTCCACGGAAATGTGAATAAACACAACACAACACATGCCCCCACAGACTATGAACATAAAATATATATAAATGAACATGTTATATATTTTTTTTAAATTGTAAAGATGTTTAACCGTGAGTGCGCTTTCGTGGCGTGCCGTAGCGCAGCTACAGTTAGCAGTCAGTGGGAAAGCATATAAGAACTAAATATGCAAAATAAGCCAGGAAGCAATAGCGTAGTGGTAGAGATGTTGGCAGAAGAGCAGGCGTTCATGGTTCGAGTCCCAACAACACCAATTTTTTTTTTTTTTGCAAAATAAGCAGGAAACAAGTCCCTGACAAATATGTACACATAAAACCACAAGTTATGTAAAATGTAATGAAATAGCCCATTTATATTGAAGACGTGAGGTAACAAAAGAAGAAAAAATGCCAGATATGCCCATAGCTGAGCTACAGTTTAACAGAGTGAGTGCATGTGCCCGTAGATGAGCAGTGGTTTAACTGGTGCAAAATGAGTGCCCGTAGCTGAGCAGTGGTTTAACATGCTAAATCTATGTGCCCCTAACTGAGCTGAGCGTAATATGCGTGCCAATAGCCAAATGAGGCTTAAAGCAGCGTACCCCGTTTGCACGGAGCTGCGCACCACGCAAACAAGCTAACCGACGGGCAACGTTGAGCAAGCCGTATCAAAACTGCCTTTACACAGACACACCCCTCAGCATGTCTAGACAGTCATGAAAAATAAAAAGCAGTGGCCAGGTTCGAACCCAGGATACTATACACCATAGTCAAGGTACAGAACCACTAAGCCATGACAGCAGTACCTGTAAATGCAATAATAGCTAATACATAGGAATGAATACAAACTAGAGCATGACAATGCAGGTTTACTGAAGTTGATACAATTCCAAAATGGCCAATCACAGATATGTGCGGGAAAAACGGACTATATAAGCCCCATAGGCGGGAATACACAGCATAAACGATTGTAGAACTGACCTGCAGGCAGAATGACAGGAGTAGGAGAGGGAAGTCGCTTTCGAGCACAGAGGTGGGGTGTTGAGGAGTCCAGGTACATGGTCTGGCTCCTAGTCCATAATCATGAGGCCCAACTCATGCAGGGCCAGGTCCTCTGGGGAGCATAGAGGGCTGAGGCGTGGGACCTGTTGGCTCATGATCTCACCAGTGCCACAGGGATTCCAAGGACTGGTGAGCAGGTCCGTCACCACCATGTGGACCTGAAGAGACGCAAGCAGGACCAACTGAACCTTTGGATCCAGGAGGCCCGGCAAACACCCAACGCCCCACTACTGAGTAAGTAACATTTAATTATGTATGTAAGAAATTAAACTAGCTGATATTATGGAGATGTGTATTCCGATATTACTTCATTTATATTACAGCTGCAGGTGTCCATTCTGTGAACCGCAGAGCCTATGGCGATAGGCTGGTGCATTGCGCCACCAGGCAGGTCAGTAATCCACTACCAGTAACTGTAAAGAAATATAAAAGTATGACAGTCAGCAAAGGAGTGCAGTGTAGTCAGTAAGGAATAAAATCTGCAAGTAACAGTGTGAAAGTGTATGCAAGTATTGATTGATTACAAAAGTGTGTTCCAGCCTGTAAGTTTAACCTAAACATGAAACTGTCCGACATATATTCTGAAATAAAAATGCCCTGCCTGTAAGAAAATAGTACACAACCTGCAGCAGGCTGAAAAGTATAGCTGCAGAAGATGATGAAATCACATGTGTGAAATATATCCCTGTGGAAATATTGAAACATGACAGAAGTGAGACTGCTGGAAAGGATTGTAATAACTACTGGTAAAACATGTCAATAAAGCCTAGAAGTACCATCCTGAATAGTAAAATGAAAGCAAGTGAGAGAGTGTGAGAAAGTGTCATGAATCCAGCAATACAGTAGTAATAACCCCTGAATAAAGTATACTGCAGTCAAGACAGAATGAAATGCATGTGAGATTCAAAACCAAACAGCAAAATCTGTTCAAAGTCTTGCTGCATCTGGAATGTGTATCCCAAAATCAGGATATGTTGCTCTCAGTCTGCAATATGCAGATAGGATGTTTGTCTGATATACCAAACATCCACACTTGTCTACAGCTATATAAAGCAAATGTAGCAGGATGATGTAGCTGAACAAAGCTAGATATGAATGTGTATGAAGAACCATAAAATGTATATTGATGTTGCAGTAACAGTCCTATCACCAAGTTGAAATAGTTATCATATAGGAAACTGTAGTTAGAACAGTAATGTGTATATAACTGTAGCTATTAGAAATGTACAGCATATGTATTGTTATTCAAGGTGTTAATATTACTTTCTTCACCCCACCCTATAACCACATATAACCCATTCCACGTGAAAATGGTATGTGCAATCACAATTAACACCCCTGGACGTTTGTCCTGTTGGGTCATATATATTTGCATGTCTGTTGATGCATCTGCCCTGTTCATACATCCACACCTGATGGCCTGTTGCCATCAATTAACCCTGCATGTTGTTGGACTGTGTATTTCTGTTCAAATTATGCATGTGTTATGCACGCTGTTCAATGGTGTGAATATCTGGGTGTTTGGTTAATGGGAATACTAATGCATGCTGTTACAACTAATTGTGAATGGTATTATATGTCACTAACCCAAACTGTCATGACATAATGCAAAACATAGTACGACAGGGAAGGCGGGTTCCAGCGGACCCACCTCTCCCACCTCAGCTGGCGAGTGCACCTGGCACTAGTGCCGAGTCCGGACCCTCCTCCGGTGACCCTGTGCCACCTGTGGGTGGAAACGCTGCAGGGGATGGGGCTCACCCCACCTCTGCAAGTGAGGCCGGAGGAAAACCACCACTCACCCTGCATAGTGTCCGGACTGTGGTGCGTAGGGAGATTCGGGACTCTGTTCTCGAGCCCCTACGCCAGCTCGAGGCATGGGTGGCGCAACTAACGGGCATACCTGTTGCCCCACCTACACAGCCCCCAGCACAGCCCCGTCCTGCACAGTGAAGGAACAGTGGCAACTGCCTATGGGTGGGGATATCAGTTCCACTGTTGCCATCTGTGGGCTCATGGGCTCTGGATATCCATACCTCCATCCCCGTCAATTGTGTAACCCCCCCACACGTGTCATACACCGCCCCTATATACGTCTTGTTTGTCTTGTCTGTTTACCTACCCAACCTACCTCCCCAGCTGTACTGACTTCCTTCACCTGACATACCACTCTCACCTGAAAAAAAAAAAAAGGGCACTCTGTACCCACAAAAAATTACGCCCCATACATAGCTGCCCATTCCGCACACATGTCTACTGGACATGGAACCTATCAATTACAATTGGCTGTACAACAAGTATTATTGTTGTCCTGACACCTCTCTCAGGGGTGGAAGGTTTCAAATGTCACACCAAATTACATACATATGCACAGCTGTTGCTGATGAAGAAATGGGCAGCTATGGGCCTTACCTACATCCCTCCTGCACATCCCAAGCTTGTTTCCCTACTGTCTTACCCTCTTTGTGACCCCTCACCACTTTCCTGTCTCCCCATTTTCTTTTCTTTCAAAGAAAATAGCGCGGGTGTGCGCAAGAGTAAGCATGTTTAAGCGGTTGTAATCGGGTGTGCGCTTGTGTGCGCGGAGCTAACCGCCAGTGCGCATGCGTGAGCTCCACGCAAACCAGCGCTAACCCAGTTACAACTGCTTAAAAGTGCCTTAGTCACTTTGATTGACAGGTCCTGCACTCAGTTCAAAAGCAAAATAAAATTCCACTGTGAGTCCCGAACCCAGGACCTTGGAAACAGTAGTCTGCATGACTTACCACTAAGCCATGACTCTTATACAAGAGCATTGTGCTAAAATAAATATATCATGTAATAGTAGGAATGAATGTAAAGGGAATATAGATGTGTAGTACACAAAACATGCCATTTAGAATTACTATCAAAACTAGTGGATTTCCATAATAGTAGTGTGTGAACAGAAACAGCCATGCTAGTTGGAAGCTAGTAGGTAATAATGTCACTATAGCACCTTGCAAGCCACACACATACTCACAGCAGGATAAGCACTGCCCATACCCCACAACCTCTTACAGGAACACATCTGGACCAAGTAATAAAATATGTGGAGCAAAGGCCCAAAACCAGGGACGCATTACAAATAATGTTACAACAAACGCAGACAGTTCAGAGAGTAACAGGGTCTGCACTTTGTGGGATGTTTAGAAGGGTATGCAGTCTGAAACTTGAATGTTTGTCACCATATTCTGACTTGAGCCCAGAGTGACTTGCCAGAAAAAGGTGTGCATGAGATATTGACCAAAATATGAGGCAGAAATGTGGACAACCTGCAAATATCTGTACACATGACGGATCTGACACCACCATATTTGAATAGTTAAGAGCCTAGACATAGCAACAGTGAATGACTTACAGGGATGCCCCACAGACCCCATGTGAAATGTACAAACAGTAGGCAGAAAGGTGTAACACATGCAATGGTAACTATGGAGTCCTGAAAGTATTCATCACTTGCATGGCAGAAAAGTGTAGTAATACATATGCTCATGCTAACCCACAGTCACAACTGCAGCATACCAGACATTTTAATGGGTGTACCCCACTAATATGTACCATTCCATGAGGCACATAACAGATGAACCTGAAAGTCTCTGGGGCCTGCTCAGCAGCATACTCAAATACCCTAATAGATGTCAAGGCCCACACCATGGCCAGACCACACTGCATGCTGTAACACCCTAGCAGATATAGCAAGCATTCCAAGGTGTGAATGTACATGGAAAATAGGAAAGCTACAGCAGCACACTACAGTAAAGACACCTAGCAGGCATACAAGTAGTGACTGTAAAGGGCAACTATTGAAGCCTTAGCAACAAAGTGCAAGCAAAAGTGAAAGGAAAGCACACACACACATTAGCAGTAGTAGTAGTTGTAGGTGTCAGTGTACATACACAGTTAGTACAGGAAACTGGAGAAATGAATGGAGGAATGTTAATCTACAACACACCTGGAAATATGAGAGAGATACCAACCTTTACACTTACAGAACATTGTCCACAGCATAACAGCATGGTCCCTGGCCTTAAAATCTGAAAGGGCTACGCCTATCTCACATACCTTTTTATAGCACTGTTCTGAAATCACAGTGAGAACTGCAATCAGTACACAACTGGCTGCATGCAATTAGCAAATGCTGGCTAACAATTGGTGCAGAGGCCATTACATGGGCATATGCAGATACCTACAAAAGTATGCTGTACTCCCAGTCCACACATGCAATACTTTCATTGCAACCTGAGAAGGACGTGAGAGACAGAGAGAGAGAGACAGAGACAGAGACAGAGACAGAGAAAACTGCAATTAAGCAGACACAAACAAATTGTTCAGCAACAGCTACCTGAAAGCTGACAACTGGGAAGTGGAGCAACAGGACAGGGAACCAGACAGCAACACAAGCAGCTGTGACAAACACAAGTAATGTAAAGTAATATTATAAAGGTCTACATACTGTGAACCCTCCATATGTGTCATTGGTCTGTATCCATATGTATATGAAGATGTGTAAAGGGCAGGGGACATACAGCAACTATCAGTGAAGGCTGTACATACATTTGTATGTGAGAGCATCTATGTGCACATATCAATGTTGGTTGATTGTAGGTTGTAGTGCCATGTACAAAGTAGGTTTCACAGTTATGTATGTTTAGCAGTATGTTAGTGTGTGTATACAGTATGGTAGACAAATATGTTGATATACCTGTCTAACATATGGATACGTATGTATGTCAACATATGTATGTGTATATATATATATATATATATATATATATATATATATATATATGATATGCATATATGTATACATACATAGAGAGAGAGATGTAGGAATACATAGACAGATGTAGATAGAATATTGTACAAACATATCTATGTAATGCACACATACAGATATAGATATATGTAGATACATATACATAGACAGACTGATCTGACTACCTACAGGTATGACTGTATATGACGACCTGCAACACAGCCTGTCCCACCCCCTCTGTCACTCCCCTGTGTCCCCCCCTCCACATCTATAGCAATATATGTACATCAATATATATATGTGTATATGTGTATATATATATATATATATATATATATATATATATATATATACATATAGATATATCTATATACATATATATATATAGAGAGAGAGAGATGTATATAACTTCTGAGTGAGGCACATGTGTATAGATGTATTGCAACAGGTGCCTGGTGACAAAGGCATGGAGTGAACACCAGTGTCAAAACTGGAGTACCATACCACATTCCAGATCACCTACACCAGTAACCACCTGATATGTGATTGGCTGCCCACCACTGCATGTGTCAGGGGTGAACAGGGTCATAAATGTGTACAATAGTGGCCCCAATGATATTCACAGTGGCACACTATCCCTGGAATACCTGCACATGGTATGTGTCAGTGGACATGGTGTGTCAGCTATGGACATGTAGGTCGGTGTACCCCTCCACACCACATAATGGATGCCATGGTATGGACCTCACATGACAGCTACAGATATGGAGAAGGACACAGTGACATGTACAACACTGTGACAATGCACTCAAACACATTACCAATGCACAGTGACTGACAACACCACAGAGTACACATATGCTACCCACATAGAGGTTACCACTCCCGGATTTACATATGTAAGTCACACCCATGACAGATGTCCAACAACCATAGTAACACCTTTATTTATTTTTTATTTTATATTTGTTGACTGGGCTAGTCTAGCTGGAGACATGTCCATTTTCAGTAGAGGCCCGAGGAGAAAAGCTCCAAGAATAATACAGAGTTTCTTTACAAAGTTAAAAACAGGAGTTATACAAATAATAGAGATAGCAGTATTCCAAAAAAAAGGTTTTTTTTGTTTTTTTTTTTTTTTGTTTTTTTTTTTCAATAGTACAAATTGGTGTTATCATGGTCATTTTGTAAGGTACAGAGTAGAATTAAGATGGTCATTTTGTAAGAGACTGAGGTATGATGTAGATATATACTAGTAAGATAAATGCAATAATGAAGTTTATGGATACATAAAAGGGAGCTAATAAGGGATGAGGTGGGATAAGTGAATATGAGAAGATGTAGTCAGGGTTAGTACAGGTACATAGCCAGTGATTGTTAAGGTAGAGTTTCAAATTCCTTTTGAAAAATGAGAGAGAAGTTTGAGATGTCTGCTGTGTGTCGTCCGTGCCACTGCAATAGAGTGCACATGTGGAGGTAAGAGTTCCTACCCACAGATAAGACATACCCTGCAATAAACCACACAGTGTTAAGAAGCAAGACTCCCCATGAGTACATGTCACACATACCACTGCTGAATGTTAGTCAGATAGGTAATATGCCATATGAGTCACCCTGTGTAACTGTGTGACAGCAGCAGGTACCATCACACCACATGTGTCACAATGGTCAGGGTAGCAGAACAGTACACTGCTGTAGTCCCAGGGGCAATAGCATATTGTATAGTATTGTATTGTAATGTAATGTATTGTGTTGTATTGTATTGGTATGTTGAGGTGCCTCCTTCGTGGAGTGGAACCACTGCTGCTGTGCGCCAGTGTACAGGTACATATCCTGTAGTCAGGCTAGTGTTACATAGCACTTCTATATGTGTGTTTAGCTCCTGTCAGAGTTTATGTAGCATGCAACTGGGGATACCATCAGGTCCCATTCATGTTGTGTATTCTGCTGTCCTGAGGGTGGCTCTCACCTGGACATCTGTGATGACAGGGAGGTTACAGTCAGCTGGGATAACTATGCCTTATTTTGGGGAGAGGGGGTGACACCTGCACTGAACCTGTCTGCCACAATGTTGTCGATATCTGTGGTGTCAGTGAAATATTTGTTGTTGTGTACTACCTATGGGCATAGAGGATGGATCCTGACCAGGTTGCTAACATAACTGAAGAAGGCCTTCTGGTTATCTGTAGTGTCCCTCTTGATTTCCCTCTCAAAGTTGCCCATGGATTTTGTATGATGGAAAACAGATCCTTACTAGTGCTGCTCAGACATGCCCTCCCTTTATGGAATTATGCTCTGTCTTGCAGTAGCTTCCATCTTCTGTAATACAATCTGTCTATGGCTGGGGTCCACCAGACAGGATGCTGTCCCTTTGTGGAGAGTGTCTTGGTCATATATGGGATTGCATGATCCATGCATTCTCGGAGATGTCTGTAGAAAGCAATTGTGTAGGGGTCAGCATTGTGGGTTGTATCTGCCACTGGCCCAGTGGGCTGAAAGGATACCATGTCACTGTTACAAAGTGTAAAGTTTGTATCTGTAATGTTATGCACTATAGTCGTTTGTGCTGGTGGTGGAGGTGGGATATGTATATCCAGGGCAATCAGTGTGTGGTCAGCTCACAGTAGTTGATGATGTAGGCCATACAGTACCTAGATACAAACCCCAGAGTGAGGAGGTGCTCTTGACCTGAATCAGTGTTCTGACTGCTGGGGTTTGGTAGTATGTCATATGGAGTGTGCCAGGTACTGTTGCACAGTTGCTGGCTGAGCACTGATACCTGGCCATCTACATGTGTATCCACCAATAGACAGACAGATGCTACATATGTGAGATATGTTGTATCATAACAGTCGAGTAGCATGTGTAGTATGTGTGCCAAATTCTGCTGACATATATTGCTGATACCAGGTTATTTTCTTTCTCAGGTACATGGCCCACCCGCGGAATCCCACCTACTCCACAGCTGAGGATGAGGAGATACACCAGAGCCTGGTGCGGGATTATGCAATACTCTTTTCCCGCACCAGCCAGAATCAGCAGGAGAGGGCTGCACTGTGGCAAGACCTTGTCCGTCGGGTAAATGACATAGGCACGCATAATAGGACATATGAGCAGGTACAACATCACTGCAGTGATTTAATCAGACATGTCCGTCAGCGTGCGTTGGATATCCACAGGCAACAGGTCGCCACAGGTGGTGGGGTGGCTACACATCCCCCACTCACCAGACTGGAGGGACTACTCATGAGTGTATTGGCTCCAGTCCGCCAGCAACAACAACAGCAGCAGACATGCATTATGATGGAGGCTGGAGCCACGCAGCAGCAAGACAGTGAATGTGCAGGTAATATGCCATATGTATAGTTGACTGTTGTGTACACTGGTAGTTAATGCATGTGTGAGGTGTGTCCTTGGTTTGTAGCTGTCACCATAGTATTTAATGTGCAAGTGTGATATCCTCAATATTAGCAGCTGACCTGTGAAAGGCGACTGTTGTACTACTGACCTGTATCATACTCAGTAACAATGGCAGAGTTCTGCCCACTGACATTAGTTTCTTCACGTCTGCAGGACTCTCTGGTATAACAGCAATGCAGCCTATCCATGCTGGTGAGTGTGTATTAACAATTCCTGAAATAGTGTTGATAGTAATAGTACTATTTGGCTCACTTAGTAGTGCTCTTTGTATGCATGTAGGTGTGTCTGTGTCTGTGTGTTGATATCACGCATACTGAGTACTGTACAATTGTGTGAAACTGTGTGCATGTGTGCATGTGTGCATGTGTGCACCTGTGCATGTGTGCATGTGTGCATGTGTGCACCTGTGCATGTGTGCATGTGTGCATGTGTGCATGTGTGCATGTGTGCACCTGTGCATGTGTGCATGTGTGCATGTGTGCATGTGTGCATGTGTGCATGTGTGCACATGTGCATGTGTGCATGTGTGCATCTGTGCACCTGTGCATGTGTGCATGTGTGCATGTGTGCACCTGTGCATGTGTGCATGTGTGCACCTGTGCATATGTGCATGTGTGCATGTGTGCACCTGTGCATGTGTGCATGTGTGCATGTGTGCATTTGTGCACCTGTGCATGTGTGCATCACTGGTATTGTGTAGACATTGTAAACTGTGTTTCCTGTTTCCCTCCCACAGGTTCTGTTGCTGCTCTGGTGTCATGTAGCAGGGAACCTGAGTCAGGTGCCGTGGGTACTGATAATGATGACATCTGTGTAATGGCACAGGAAAGTATGCCAGGGTCCACCATTGGTCAGCTGATTGACAGTACACAGCTGTCGACCCCATCAATGCACACAGTTATCCTGCCAATACACCCTTTGTCACCAATGTCCCTAGGTGATGGACAGCATACAGTGGGCATTGACCAGGGTAATGTGGTATCTGTGGCACATGCCTCCCCACACAGCAGCCATGGGCATGGCCCAGAGATGGTACCACACAGACAGATGTCCAGGGATTCTCGTGGGAACATCCATGGGCGTACTGCCCCTGTCAGACGTGCCCACAGAGGTCTTACAACCTCAGCTATGTTTCAGGCTGTCATGCAGGCACAGTCACATATGGAACGGTACACCAGACAGGGTCTGAGGGAGCTGACAGCATGTCGCACAGCCATGACTGACAGTATGCGTGACATTGCGGCTGCCATCCGTGATTTCACCGATGTCATAGACAGACGTTGTGGGGACATATTAGACTGGTTCCACAACTACATGTCCATGATCCAGGGCGATGGTGGGCGGTTGAGGCGTCGACGTGGCCGTATGCCAGCAACAGCAGCAGCTGGCAGTCGTCGTGGATGACAACAGGGCCGCGGCCGCCCCCGTAGTGCCAGCAGCAGCCCCAGCAATGCTGGGTCTGTGCTGTCATCAGACCGCCCCAGGAGAGCACGTGCACTTGGCTCTGGCCAGGCCCGACAGGGACCTGTGTCCAGTCAATGAACACCTGCTTCTGATGAAAGTACCCAGTCTGGGTTGGTACTGGATACGGTCCGTAGCACCCCTGCAAGGCACAGGTACCGTGTCCGTGGCCAGAGACACTGATCTGTATGACCTGGCAGGTACAGTCTGTGGCTGTCCACAAACACCAGTATATGGCAGCCATGAGGTGGAACTGTGTGCATCCATACACACATGTGAATTGACAACACCTAGGGCTACCGCATACACGCACACACTGCATCAACATTGCCCCACCTTCTACTGCTGTCCCTCACCAACACACATACACATACATGTCAATTGGTGGTATCGGTGGCTGACTCAGGCATACCAAGTTCACACCCTGTGCATATGATGAAACTGTGCCACCTCCTGCAATCTGTAACAACTGTGCAGGTACAGGTTAACATGTTGCTGATGCACAGGGTGACCACATAGATGTGCAGTAATAGTATCATGTTGTTAACAGTACTGTGTGCTGAATTAATTGTGGGTATATCACAGCATGCCTGATGCAGTAAGTGTGTGATTGTCATGTCCTGTTGTCTACACCCATGGTAAGTACCATAGTGTATCATCTGCACATGCTGGCATACTGGTGGTAATGATGTCAACAGAAGGCTACATACATAGGTAGCACAGGGGATAGGGTAATGAATGTAGTAATACACAATGATGGACATGTAAATTGCAAGTGGCATGTTGCCCACACTGGACTCTGCAATGCAGATGTTTGAGGATGTTGATATGTGTGCAGTACTACACGACTGGTACAGGACACACAGGAGCACCCTAGCACTGCATGCTCGCATCTCATACCATGCTAGACAGCCCCAACACACATAACTAACTGTCACAGGAGGGAGAGTCCCCATATATGTCAGGGATACTGTGGTGGCAGGCCAGGTAGCATACATCCTACTAAGTATGGAACCACTGAGTGAAGGCTCAGTGTCTGTTATTTGACATGTGTATTACTGCAGGTATGAGCACATGGGTTTCCATCGAGTTATTGTACATCCTGACAGTACATGGTCTGTACACTTGTGTGCACTGAGACTGGACCCTAGCCATCTGACCCGTGTATTTCCATGTACATGTGCATAGTGCCTGCATATTTGCAGTGTTACCTACTGGAACTGGTACAGTTTGTTTGTTGTACAATGGACTACATGCAGCCCTGTTTACTGTAGCTTTGTTTGCATGCATGTTTGCTTGCAATTACCCTGGAATACTGATCACACCTGCAATGCATAGTTATAGAGCTTCTGTGGACTCCTAGTGCCATCTGCATAGCTTACTATATGTATGTCCATGTCCCACTTGACAGGATGTCACTGTTTGTCCTGTTCACATGTACATTGCCTGTGACACAGTGCATATGACTTACCTGGCATGTGTCCACGTGAGCAGTCATATATGCTACTGCTAACTAATCACAGACACTACACCTTCACATATTCATCTTCTGTTGAACTACCTGCTTTGCTAGGGACGGCCTGCACCTGTCACCCCTGGGCTTTCAGATATTGGCAAAGGCTCTTGCTACCCCAATAGTGCCTATGTTAGGCAGGCTCAAATGACAAACCCACCTTCATAGGTATCACAAGGGATAAGAAACTAAGAGTAATGCTACCCAATGCCAGAAGTCTAAACCTCCAGATGCATGCACCCAAAACACTCCTTGGCATGGAGAACATCGATATCTGTGCAGTAACAGATGCCTGGTTCAGGGCTACTGAGAGCACACCAGCACTACCAGGTTTAACCCGGTTGATTTCTTTGAAACAGTCACCAAGGCCATTGACGAGGGGAAGGTGGTTCACACAGCCTACCTATACCTTGCAAAAGCCTTCACAACAATACCCCACTTGGGCATTCTAGAGAAGCTCACCAGCTTAAATATAAGCCCCTATGTCACTAGATGGATTGCACAGTGGCTCAAGGAGAGAACCCACATGGTTAGCATTGCTGGAGCCATGCCAGACTCCAAACCAGTTACGAGTTGTGTCCCACAAAGCTCAGTCCTGGGACCTCTCTTGTTTGGTATATATTTATTGGAGGTACAGGCCAACATGGACGGACTGTGGCTGACCAAATATGCAGATGACTGCGAACTGGCCACCATAATCGACTCGCCAGCCGACACAAGCACCTTCCAAAGGGGCATCATAGAAACAGACAACTTGTGCCAGAGCCATGGCCTTCAGCTGAACAGTGTTTAGAAAGGGGAATGTGCATCCTGTAGTCTGTTCACCTAGTTGCCAAAAGGGACATTGTCCTCACACACACTAACCCCCCTCAGCCAAAAACACACCCTTGCCAATTGCAGGATTCAAACCCCTATCTGCCTATGTTATGACAATCAAGACAGACACATTAGCAGAGTGCGCTATTCGCATTACTGGGAGGTTTCCCTTCTCTTGCTGTACTTATAGGGTGCTGACATCATCAGTGTTTAGAAAGGGAAATGTGCATCCTGTAGTCTGTTCACCTAGTTGCCAAAAGGGACATCGTCCTCACACACACACACTAACCCCCCTCAGCCAAAAACACACACTTGCCATTCGCAGGATTCAAACCCCTATCTGACTATGTTATGACACTCGAGATGGACACATTAGCAGAGTGTGCTATTCGCATTACTGGGAGGTTTCCCTTCTCTTGCTGTACTTATAGGGTGCTGACATCATCAGTGTTTAGAAAGGGAAATGTGCATCCTGTAGTCTGTTCTCCTAGTTGCCAAAAAGTACAGTTCCCTCACACACAATTGCACACACACTAACCCCCCTCAGACAAACACACACACTTGCCATTTGCAGGATTCAAACCCCTACCTAACTATATTATGAGACTTGACACAGACACATTAGCAAAGCACGCTATTCGCATTAGTGGGAGGTATTCTTTCTCTTGCTATACTTATAGGGTGCTGACATCATCAGTGTTTAAAAAGGGAAATGTGCATCCTGTAGTCTGTTCACCTAGTTGCCAAAAGGGACATTGTCCTCACACACACTAACCCCCCTCAGCCAAAAACACACACTTACCATTCGCAGGATTCAAACCCCTATCTGACTATGTTATGACACTCGAGACGGACACATTAGCAGAGTGTGCTATTTGCATTATTGGGAGGTTTCCTTCTCTTGCTGTACTTATAGGGTGCTGACATCATCAGTGTTTAGAAAGGGAAATGTGCATCCTGTAGTCTGTTCTCCTAGTTGCCAAAAGGGACATTTCTCTCACACACAATAACCCCCCTCAAACAAACACACACACTTGCCATTTGCAGGATTCAAACCCTACCTAACTATGTTATGATACTTGAGACGGATGCATTAGCAGAGTGCGCTATTCGCATTACTGGGAGGTTTTCCTTCTCCTGCTATACTTATAGAGTGCTGACATCATCAGTGTTTAGAAAGGGGAATGTGCATCCTGTAGTCTGTTCTCCTAGTTGCCAAAAGGGACATTTTCCTCACACGCACTAACCCCCCTCAGACAAACACACACACTTGCCATTCACAGGATTTAAACCCCTACCTAACTATGTTATGACATTTGAGACAGACGCATTAGCAGAGCGCGCTATTCGCATTACTGGGAGGCTTCTCTTCTCCTGCTATACTTATAGAGTGCTGACATCATCAGTGTTTAGAAAGGGGAATGTGCATCCTGTAGTCTGTTCTCCTAGTTGCCAAAAGGGACATTTCCCTCACACACACTAACCCCCTCTCAGACAAACACTTGCCATTCGCAGGATTCAACCCCCTACCTAACTATGTTATGACACTTGAGACAAATGCATTAGCAGAGCGCGCTATTCGCATTACTGGGAGGTTTCACTTCTCCTGCTGTACTTATAGAGTGCTGACATCATCGGTGTTTAGAAAGGGGAATGTGCATCCTGTGGGGAGGCAGACACCAAGCACACTTTGGTTAAGCTGTCATTCCCTAGGGCAAACAGCCTAGTGTTGACCTCTACACCCATATGTTTAATTGTCAAATGCACATTATTTGTTGCTGATAGACTGTTTGCACATCTTTATTGCCATAGCATTCCCTGTTTCTATGAACAACTTGTGCATCTGTGGAAGATGTTTGCATATGGGAGGGATCCACTATATCACGTATGTCTCTGTAGTCATTTAACTGTGTGCACTGGGCAGACTGCTGTAATGTGGTTGGTTCCTGGAATAACACATAAAAATACCAGATATGTGTGTCCAACTGCTAAACTGAGATTTGGCCTAAGTGTGTGAGCATGCCCAGTTCAGCTTTCCCATGGCATGTTGTCTGACATATGTCTCATTTATCAAAGTGTGTGTGCATGCCCAGTGTGAGCATTCCATATGTTGGACTCTGCAGCCCACCACATTTGTGGATGAGTGTGAACTTCAACAAATATCACCCGTTTATGGTTGTGTGTTGTGTGTCATGTTGTGTAGTTACTGTACAACTGCTTTGTGTGTGAACACAACAGGATTATACTGTGCCTGCAGTGTTTGCATGGGATACTTTGCATACAGTTGTCAACATCCTTTCACACTGACCTAACACTGTAGTACTGTATAGTGTACTGGTAGTACTTTGACTGTGGTGGACAGTATCCTGGGCTTTAGTGCTATCACTGCTTTACATTTCGATAGTGGGCACAACAGCCTGGTTAGGGGCCAGTTGTGTACATCTGACCATGTTGCATTCTGTTCAGATATGAACTACTTAAACCAGGCTTGTCCAACATTGGTAGTGTATTCCACAACATAGGTGTACATATGCAAACACTAGCGATGTGCCCTAGTCCATGTGTAATGCTAGTTAGAGAGTGTGTTTGTCCTTCAACACACATTGTAAGTGGAGTTTGCCATGACATATGTCATGGTTAGTATACTGTGCCTCTGTCTACCTGTGACATGACAGTGATACCCAGGATAAAGCTACCATCTCCCATCCACTCATCAAGATTCCTATTGAGGAAGATTGATAAGTGACTCTATGGGTAGCCTGTACTGGGGGTCCACTCATGGGTGGGGGTGGCTTCTGTGTTATGGATCACACAGTACAGCTTGTCCTATGTAAGTCAGTGCTGGGGTTCAGGTCTCTCATGTGCATAGCTCACTGCCATTCAGATTGTACAAGGTGCAGCATGTTTATTGATACCAGCAACACAGGCAACACATGGCATCTGTGCAAGCTCTTTGATACTCCTGGTGAGGTACTGTTGGGGACTTTACGGTTGATGGAGGTGTCTGCTGAGGTACATCCCACAGGGGCTATTGTAGTCAATTGTACCGCTGACGAAGGATGACTGCAGAGCCACAATGACCTCCCCTTATCTAGATCTGACAACCTTCATGATTAGGTGGGTATATGGTATGTTTCTGTAAACACTACAGCACATGTTTGTCCAATGCAGGATATCTATCACCTTGTGTCCCCAGGTCTCTCATTAAATGTTAACTACATAATGGGTTAACACCTATGTGGTAATTGGTGGGCACTTACTGTATATCCACGGGGGTTGACTATACACGTTTCTGCAATTAGCTTGCTGACATGGCTATGGCACCAGTTGTCTGTTTCTATGTGGCCCTTTTGTGGGATGCTTGTGTCAGCTGGTGGATCATACGTGGTGAGCAGTTTGTAGTCCTCTGCAAACATGTTCGGACACAGTCCTTCCATGTTTGCCTGTACCTATGGGACATATATACCAGATGAGGGAGATCCCAGGACAAAGCCTTGTGGGATGTCAGTTATATCTGGTTTGTAGTCTGACATGGCTGCAGCATGTCTGACCATGTCTGTTCTGTCCTTGGTCTGGTTTGCAACCCCTCTACTGACATGGGGGTTTATATTTAAGCTGGTGAGCTTATCTATAATGAACACGTAGGGTACTGTATAGAAGCCTTTGCAAGGTCCAGCTACGCTGTGTGGACCACATTGCTCTCATCAATGACCTTAATGACTGTTTCAATTGAGTCAAACATGTTTAGGGGCAGGATCTGCACTTGAGAAAGCCACACTGGGTAGGGTCCAGTGTCAGTAGGTCCCCAATATCTTTATCTCTGTGGTACATGCTGATCCTTTCCATAGCTGTGCAGACCGAGCTTCTCAGGATTCTGGGGTAGTAGTTTTCAGTATCCATTCAGGCAACACCTTTGTTGAGAAGGACCACTGTTGTTGTACACTGCTCTTTGGGTACATATTCTGTGGTAAGGCTGACATTGAGCAGTAGTGTGGTTTGGCATTCCATTCATCTTGGAGTCCATGTTGCACTAAGCCCAGGACACCATCTCATACCATTGCTGCTGTGTGTTTTACTTTGTAGATGTTGGCTGTTACCTCAGCATCTGCAATGTCAGGGGGCCAGCAGTCTGCTGGGATAGATATTCTGCATTCGGGGTTTGCACTGCACCTGTCAGGATGTATGTTGGCAATATGTGTGTGTGTTTGTGATATTTGTGTGATTCAGGGCATATCTGTGAATTCCCAACATGGTTCCTACCATCAGTTGTGAAAGCCTTGGGATTATCCTTAGTGTCCTGTACAATTTGTATCTTCATAGGTTCATAGGTTCATACTAGGCTATCCACCCTAGGGCATTTGTTAGCCTAGCCAGAGTGTGTGTGGCTTTTGCCACCCCTTGCTATGTGAATATTATGGCAATTTATGATTTGCTTTGCTGTGCCTCTGTCTGGACATGACACAGTGAAGACCCCCAGTGTAACTCTACAATCATCCATCCACTTGGCAAGATTCCTGTTGAAGAGTGTCAGTGAGGGGCTCTGCCTAACCTGGAGTGGGATTCTGGTCCAGGGTGTGGGGAGCCTCTGGATTATGTATCTGTCCCACCAGCACATCCTATTTCATTATTTGTTGAGGTTGACATCTCTCACTCTCACAGCTCCGATGGATTTGAGTTTTCTGGGGTGGAGCATGTCCATTACTCCTGTGTTGGGCATGGCCTTCTACAACAGGCATGCAATGCCTCTGTGTAGGCAGTATGTGACTGCATCCAGCTGGGGTGTCTACAGCCAGGCAGCATATGACATATATTTGAGACCCTTTATCCTCTTGGTGAGGTACCTTTGAGGTCTTTCTAACTGCTGCAGGTGTCAGGTAAGGTACATCCCATATGAGGCATTGTACTAGATTATGGGTGTGATTAGAGAACAGTATAGGGGCACAATGACCTCTGTTGACATAGATGTGAATCCTTTCCTGATACGGTGTCAAATGTAGACAGTCTTCCTAGCCACATTGGCAATGTGGGTGTCACATAACAGGTTACTGTCCACTTGTGTCCCTAGGTCCCTGGTTACTCCTTCCATACATAATGGTTTACCACCTATGTGGTAATTTGTGGTACCTTGTTTGGCATTTGGTGGGACATTCATACTGTCCAGTGTATTCAGGACGGCTGGGTGGGGTTCCTGTGTGTGAGAGTGTGGTCTGTAGCATGCTACAGACTGTACAGCAGTCTTGCCTACAGTTAGTTGCACATGGGTGGACTCCAATGCCTTGTGCATTGTCAGTTACCTGGATGTATGGGTGTCTGTGCTGACTATGGATACTCACCCTCCTTTTATGTTTTGTTCCAGGTTTTGGGGCCATGACACATGATACGTGGTATAACCTGGTAGTGCTGGTGTGCTGTCAGGAGGCTTGCAGCAGGTTTCTGTCACTGCACAGACATCGATGTTCTCCATACTGGGGATGGCCTTGGGAGCATGCATATTGGGGTTTACACATCTGGCATTGGTCAGCATTTCCCTTATGTTTCTTTCCACTTATGTTTTCTAGGGTGGTGGGTCAGTCTTTTCAGCCTTGCCTACAAAAGGCTCTATGGAGGTGGCAAAGGCCTTATCCAATATTCAGACGCCCAGGGGTAACAGGTGCAAGCCATCCCAAGAACAGCTGTGTGGCTTGTCAAGCATGACATCCCAAGCAGACAGACATTGGATCCCCTTGGAATGACACCAGTAAGTGTGCCACTTGCTATGACTGATAATTCCGTGTTTGTACTGTGGCATTATTCTTGGTAAGGGTAGGATGCTGCAAACGGTGAGTGTCATACTGGCCTGGACTACATAATCAGAGAGCTCATCTATGTCTCTTTTCATGTAGTCTAGGAAGGTACATCTCAGGTCATTCACACCAGCATGGACTATGACTGCATCATATTTCTACTTGCTTTGGAGTGACCTGCATACTTCTGTTATGTGGCATATTGTGGCAGCCTACAGGCAGCTTACTGTACCCTTTCTCTTGTTCAGTCTGGTGTGCGGGGCAGCAGTGTGTCTGACTATGGAGTCACCTATTACAACTGTATCAGGCATGTTGTTTCTCCTTCTGGCCTGTGACTGTTTGGCACACCAGCTTTGTGTACTATGTGTTGCATGTGCTATGTTTGGAGGTTGTTTGATTGGGTGTCTGCTTTAGAGGCCTCTGTTGGTGTGCTGTGTTTGTAATTTGTGCCTCCGGGAATGTTTTTCTGTGTTTATGTGTTTGGTTTGCAGTTGTGATAGGTCTATGTGGGACTGTGTTTGTGGTGTGTGTGGTTACCTTCTCCTCCTGACTAGTTTTGGGAGTACTGAGTTGAGGGAGCTCAGCCTCCAGTTTGGATAGATGGTTGCATCTCTCACATATATTTGTATTTCTTGGGTGGAGTAGGGGGTTGTCTGTGTACTTGGGGCAGGTGTAACATTGCCTCAGGATTCACAGATTCAACTTGTTGTGGCTGGCCTTAGTGGATTGTATGTGTGGACAGATTTTATTGCCATACTACTGATCAGTGATTACTTCATTGTTTATGTTTGCTCTATCATGTAGTAGATTCCTCATTCTCTTGCATGGTTTGGTTATGGCTGGTGTCCACCATGCCAGATTCCTGCGTGTATGGCATTGTGTCTTGTTTTAATTTAGGATTGCATAATCCAAGCATTCCTGGCAGTGTTCATGGAATGGCTGTATTACAGGTTCTGAGGTGTGGCCCATATTTTGCACCTGCACAGGACCTTTAATGGATTCCACATCAGTTTGGAGGAGTGCAAATATTGCTTAACACGTTTTCCACTGTGGTTTTCTGGCCAGGGACTGTGGTCAGGATTTGTATATCCAGTGTGATTACTCTATGGTCTGGTTTTACCAGTGAGCAATACACTTCTCATCTTGCCATCCAGTACCCATGTTGCTGATTATCACATCTAGTATGCTTACCCCTCTTGTGGGAGTGGTATGTTGTTCCTGGGCCTTTTGGTTTATGGATTCTATGAACTTTTGTCCTACACTGTTGGAGCTAGTATAATGCTCCCAGTCTATGTCTGGGTATTTTCAGTCACCCAATATAATGTGGTTTGGAGGACTTGATATATTCATGTATTCCAGCGTAGGCCAGGTGCAGTTCCTGGTGTTGGGACAGTAGTCTGTAGCAGGCTATAAACTGGGGGGCAGTTTTAGCCACTGTTACTTGACCATGGCTAGTCCATGCTGCTTTTGTTGTGGTACCAACATGGGGTGTGGTTATCCTTGACAATTCTTGCTAGTCACCCTCCTTTTGTAGCTTGTTCCATGTTTTGAGGCTGTACAGTACAGTATGAGGTGTAACCTGGTAGTGTTAGGGTGCTGTTGTGAGCCTTGGCTCAGTTTTCTGTTACAGCGCAGATATCAACATTCTCCATACTGGGTGAGTTTAGACTGCATGCATCTTGCTGTTTTGACTTATCCCTTATCTTATTCTTATCCCTTCTGATACCTATGGAGATAGGTTTGTGTTTTGAGCCTTACCTATTCAGGGCACACTGTGGGTAACAACAGCCTTTGCCAGTATCCATATGGCCTATACTGATAGGTGCACACCAGTCCTAGCAGGTGGTGCATCATGTCATGCTCAGCATGTCATCCCAGACTGGCACACATTGGATCCCCTTTGACTAACTGCGATACTTCAGTCAATTATTGCACTTGATCATCTCATTGTCATGTTGTGGCATGATGCTTGGTGAGGGTAGGATGTTAGTCAGGGTCCTCAGGTGTGCATATAGTACATGGTGTTACATTACTTAACACATAGCATTCATGCCTCAGGTGGTGCTGCAGGGCTGCCTCTGTCGGATGCATATTACACTTCCCTGTACATGTTTGAGAGCAGGTTGTGTCTGTTAGGCATCCCTGTTACTATATGAGTGAGTCAGAGGGGGTATCATTCCCAGGGTTCCTACTGAGCCAGTGTATGTGCTATGTGTTGCCTCTTTGCCAAGGCCAGGGCATACTGGGCACGCCTCCTTCTGCCTACTGGGGCAGGCTCAGGTTGTTCCTCCTCCGAGTCACGCTCTGCCTGTGATGGCCTTGGCAATGGTGGGGAGCTGTTTGGCCCGGCCCTATGCTGGTCCTGCTGCAGCTGTTTTCGCAAGATCATATTATGTAGCATAGCACATACCATGACAATTTGGGTACATGTAGTTGGTGTGTACTGCAAGGCTCCACCAGATGTGTCCAGACACCGGAACCGTGACTTGAGCAGCCCAAACACACGCTCTATTACATTACGTGTTTGTGCGTGTGCCTCATTATGGCATTCCTGCTCAGGTGTGTGTGCGTTTCTGATGGGTGTCATCAGCCACGGCTCCAGTGCATAACCTGCATCCCCCACTAGGTGTCCATGCGGGATGTCCCCATTGGCAAATGTCTGGTACAGCTGCGTCAAATGCCAGATGTGGGAATCATGGTAGCTCCCAGGACAGCCAGCACGCACATTCATTATTATGCCCTGGGCATCACACATGACCTGGCAGTTGATGGAAGGGAAGCCCGTGCGGTTGATGTATGCCCTACCCCGCTCACCGGCTGGTGCCTTGATGCGTATGTGCGTGCAGTCTATTGCACCCACTACCTCAGGGTATTCCGCTATTTGCTGGAAGAGACGCATATTGCTGGCCAATACCTCACGGGCATTGGGGAAATATACATGATCACCGACATGTGCTGACATGGCATCCAGGAACTGGTGCAGTACCCTGGAGGCTGATGCCTGTGATATCCCCATCATATCACCAGTTGGTCTCTGGAAGGTACCTGTTGCTAGTATTCTTAGGCCAACACATACCTTGGTTTCCACTGGGATGGGTTCCCCTCTGTTGGTTCTGTGTGTGAGGCGTAGCCTGCACAGCTCCACTATTTGCTGCAGGAGGTCTCTGTCCACTCTATAGCACTCTACTATCTCCAGCTCATGTAACCCATGGTAGGTGACCCTGGGCCTGTACACTCTTCTCCGTCTCCTCACTGTGGGTTGTCTGGCACCATCTGCATTGTCACCACCCTCAGCAAGTCGCCTATGTCTCATTATGACAGCTATGGCAGCCCCTAACATTTCTGCTCTGAGTTCAGCTTTTTCAGTTTTCACTTCTGATAACTTAACTCCTGTCTTGCAGTGTCTCTTGAGAGAAACATCCTGCACTGCTGTTTGCAGAGTTTTAAGTGCTGGGCTGGGCTACTATTCTGCCTGTGTAATTGCCTGCATCTAATTGTTTTCACCTGCTAGCTCCAGCAGTATTCCCTGCTAGCTTCCTACTAAATCTGTTGCTTCCTTTTTCCTTTCTGTTTCCTCAGGGTGGAGCCGTGTGTAAACCAGCAGAAACACGCTTACAGTGGCTTACACGCGCGCACACATGCTTACACGGTTCAGAATCTGCTTATTTGGATTAAAACGTGTGCACGCCCGCTCAAACAGTGTTAAACATCTCCCAACATGCTTCCACATGCTCAGTCTGCCTTACACGCGTGCACACTGCCTTACTCGCGCTTCATGGCGTGCACATGTGCGCATACACATTCAGCAAGAAACTTTGGTGTAGGCAACAGTGTACACCTTCCATTTCTTGACATTCTCATGCTTAGTTAGTGGCACACCTCTTTCCATGATATCTGTCTGACATCTGTCATGTAACTCTGACCTCCAATGAACTGCATTTCTTTCTACCATTCCCCCCTGTGATGTCACCTTTCTCCTACTCTGTTCCTCCCCCTTCTGTAACTCTTACACTACTCAGACTGTGCTCATTTGCTATGTGACAGTGGAATTCAGTATCCTTACACTCATTTGCATCAGATTGCCTACTAATGCTTAGTTACATGTCTTAGACTCAGCTTCCCCCCTTAGCAACCACTACACGGTGGCCATGTTGGTTTTGGTCTGCTGGTCCCTGCATTGACATTCCATGTATTGCATAAAACCTACATTTGTAGGTTTAAAACCTTCATTTTTATGTTCTATACAGTGCAGCCCGTTTGCGTGGGGCTGCGCTGGGTTTAAACATCGGCAATCGCCGAAAAAAATATATATTTTTAATATATTTGCATCAGGTTACTTTGCCAATGGCCACATATTTGGCCATTGGCATGCTGCCTGACACATATGCACCCTTTATTTGGAGCTGACATGGCTCCATTGCAGTTTTTGCAGAAACGTACTCAGTTGTCAACTGAGTACATTTCTGCAGCTAAAACGGCTCTTACACGGGCTGTTCTGGGCTTCCTGGATCGCTAATCATCCTCATTTGCATGCTATTCAGCTGCAAGTGAGGTGATTAGCTTATCCACACCCACTCCATGTAAGAGCCGTTTTAGCTTGTCTCTTACACGGACTTTGGGCTGTTCCTGGATCGCGAAGGCTGCATGGAGTCTTACACTACTCTTAGACTCCGTGCAAGCCTTCGTGAATCCGGCCCATTGTCTTTTTTTCTTTGTGCTACTGACACAAGGAATTTTACCTTTGAGCACATGTAGGACAGCCACACAGACACAAACAAAAAGAACATGTTGAAACACATTGTTGATAAAATGTCATCTTTGAAAATGTTCCAAGTTCTGCAGATCCCATATTTGGAAACACAGAGAAGAGCAGTAATTAGTGATTAGGGTGTCATTATAAACTGCATGCAAACTATATTTATAGTCCTGTAACAGAAGGGACTAAATACCACATTACCAAACCAGCTTTTAACAAATATGGTACAAATGCAAATGGCAGCTCAAATAACAGAGCAGCCAGACCAGAAGGCCAGAAACAAATAGTACCTTTTCCTTATTAGGGATAAGCGCTCCACATTCCCAAGTGAAGAAGGCAGATTGTATGCCCGATTATATATAAACTTCAGTGTAAATAGGTCTGAGTTTCTGAAATGTCTCCATCCTGATTGAAAAAGCTGAATTTCTTACAAACTGTTATCATTTGAGCAACTTTTGCTGAACCTTTGTTTTAGGATGCAGACCATCACCCTTCACATCCAGGATTATGTTCTGTACTTTTCAAACTCCTAACTTCAAACTTACTTCACTTCTTAAAACAGAAAGAGTAGCAACTATACATTGCTATTCATCTAGCCCCATAAAAATATTATGCACAACCCAAAGCAGACAACTTCAAGATAAAGTTAGTCTATGCCAAGTAAGAATACTTTCCAAAATCAAAGGGTCTACCTCTAAAGGCACTTTTCTCTTTCCACCAAAATTAATTATTATAATTACTCTTGCCATCTCCTTTAAGTACCACCTAAAGCATATCTGCTGGGGGTTGGCATACTGTTTAAGGTGGTTACCTCCCATCCATAATTTACAGGGTTTGATTCTTACCTTTGGGAAATTGGCTAGGCTTGAAATGGTCCCCAAAAGCACCTAGCCTAGTTTCAACTGATGTATGTATGTATGTATATGTTTTAAATTTTGGAAAGCTTGGCTAGGCTTGTAAGGACCATTGTAGTCATTAGCCTACAATATACCTATAAACTTCTGCACCTATAAAGAAGGCTAGATCTTAGTTCCCTCATTTTGGAAAGAGCCATGTCTTATAGCCTTGCATAAAAGTGGCAACTCCATTAAACCCAGTAACTTCAGGACCATTGCCATACTAAATATCATGGCAAAACTTCTAAAGAAAGTATTAAACATTCAGTTATCCTTTTCAATTCAAAGTAACTCTATCCTTAGCAAGTCAAAGCACAGATTCAGCAAATGATTCTGTGTGAATGCAGCATTAATAAACATCACACAGTTTAAAGAAATGGCATCAGTGTAGGTCAGATATTACCTGCCTGCTGTCCTGATCTATTATACACCTTTAAGACAACTAGTTGTTGTTGTTGTGTCTTTCGGCTTTTCCCGGCTAGGGGTCACCACAGCGGAACTCCGGTCCGCTAATGGCTGGTAGTTGATTTTTACGTGCCGAGTTACCAGCCCTGGCGGACAACCTTCAGCGAAGGTATGCCCATTTGCGCATGTCTTCACACAAAAGACGCTCTAGCTGAGAATTGAACTGGACAACTAGTTACGTTTACCTTTTACACAAACTAGTATTACTGGGGCTAAATCAGAACTCTGTCATTTGGATCACCAGCTACCTTAAGCCACTGTGATAGGTAATAGGGCAAAATGGAAGAATTCCTACTCAGCTAAATATATTGCCAATAAAGGTGTGATTCATGGTTCCATCCTCAGCCAACTACTTTTCAGCCTATATGTGAGCCCATAAGTTTCCCAGTGTCATCCACCACCTAACCATTTTACAATATGTCAGTGATACTGCCCTCATGTGCTAAGGTAGGTTACTACTCACTCCACAAATTATTTCCCAAAACACATTTTCTAGTACAGTGGCTGAAAGACTCCTATCACTGGCTAAACCCTGACACAAGCAAAATGAAGTAATCTCTATTATCATCTAGTTGTAAATGATTGACCACTGATGCCTAGGTCACATATACCCCCCAAAACCTACAGGACCAATGCCTATATAATATTATTGTGTAGCATGGCTAGGCTTAAAACGGCCCTTTAGGGTCATTAGCCATAGCCTAATATTCTAATATGATGTATGATCTATACATACACTCAGTCATCTAACCCCACTATTCTGCTACAGCTGACAGTGCTATAAAATTTGTTGATAATTCAAAAAGCCTAGACATTGCACTTAACAGCTTCCTTTATCTTAACGTGCAGAGGGATGTAACAGTTAAGAAGTGTAGCCAAGTTTCTTTTCTACCAGTGCTACAACAAGAACTGCTGTTTAGCTTTCGCTAAGCAAAGGCCTGTATCACCCATTCCCTTCTCCAGATGCTGTAGTGGCCATTCATGCTAATGTTATCTCTTCTGTAACTTAGTCTAAACTTTTTCAAGCCTGTTATATAGGTACCAGATTTGTACTTCTTCCTTCATCTATGATTCATCCTTATGTTCTCTTCTCAAACCTAAACTAGCTATCATTCCTCAGTAAGTTTAGTTCATTTCTTGTACTCTTTTGCTGTTGCTTTCTCTTTCCTTGTGACATTCCTGTACTTCCTTTCTTAAAGTGGCAAAACCCTTATAGACATGTTCTCTGTACAGAGGCAAAGTGAACCTAGAAGCCAAAGAGTAACAACCACAATGGTGATATTATGATGCTCTGCACCCCAGCTTTGTAGGCAACATTTGCTGTACTCTACCATTAGAAATCAAAAGGCGATGCTCCAAAATATCTTTTAAAAACTAACTATTACATTACTATATAAGAACAAGCATTTTTTACCATGTTTTACACTCAGGCCATATGTTAATATGAGACAGCCATATATATCTATATATCTATATCCATCTATCTATATAGACAGATAAATAGATACAGATACATGGATATAGATATTTATGAGCATTTTGGGATATATCACTGCATACCTTTCATCTTCTGCTGAACCACAGGAGTTTTTCATTGGTGGTAAAGTTGGTCGAATTATGTAAAGACTGAAGATCATTAGATAGACCATTACTTAATATTAGGGCTTTTCCCCTTTCTTCAAGTTTCTGCTATCCAGGAGTTAGTATATTTAATTTTTGGGAGTGTGATGAAGGCTGCAACATAAAAGTTGTTTTTTTTTTTTTTTGGTAATTGCACATATGTTAGCTTTGTGAATTTCTTGGCATCCATGTGTCGAACACATAATAAGCAGGTTATGATCAGTCACCTGCTCAGAACCCCATATATTATTCACACAAACATTCTTTTAATATTTTTTGTAGATTTTCCAGTGGAATGTGTGTTGTTTATATATTACAGTAGATTAGATGTTACAGTTACTCATTTATAGGATTTGGTAGTTTGGCTTCAATCCCATGGCATGAATCTCAGTCTAACAGTTATAAAAGAGCAACAGTAAATAAAAGGTTGTTTACAGCTTTGGACTTGGTGAATTCATTAGTGTTTTACTGTACACAGTCCAAGCTAGCAAGTATACAATAAATGACACTGAGGCCATTTCATATGTGTAAGAGCCATCTTCATAAGTGAAAGAAGGAAAACATAGTCATTATGGACTGTAAGGGGTCACAAATATTGCTATTTAATTATCCCTGCTGAAGCAGAAGGATATGTAGATAAAGGGAGAGGAAGCCAACATAACTCTGCAACCCCTTCAAGTCAGGGATTAGATGCAACAATCACTGAAGGTTGGATGGAAATCACTTGGCAAGAAGAAAACCTAACGTGCTAATAAATCAACCTCCTGGGGCTATGGCCACCAACAAGCTGTCCCTCTGCAAGATTCCACATCAGTTGGAGCTTGAACAATAGAACACATGTTTGCCTCTGGCCAGCTTTTTAGACCAAATCCAGGAATCCACAATGGACTTCACTGAGTCAGACCCCACACCAAAGGAACTTGACTTACTCAAGCAAAAGCAAGATCGTGCAGATATGGTAAATTTGGTAGTGTGGCAGTAGCTGCTGGAACATAAAGTCATGGCTAGATTATATCCTTATTAACAAACATCCCTCTGGGTTATTTGCTATGTAGTATGCAGATGGAAAGAGGCATGTTGTTGGGAAAGTAGTAGCCTGTAATACACTGCTGGGTTTGTTTCCTGGTTGTACTGTCATACAGAAGATTTCTGGTTCCAGCTGTGGGTTGTAGCATCCACCCATTTGGATAAGAAGTTAAAGTACATCAGAAACTCTGATTATAAGTTTTAATGTTAATATTTTGCGGCTCTTAAGTATGATTTCATGGTTTGATGGGTGGTCACCCTTCTGTAGGGCTGAGGTCAGTGATTGTTGATTATATGCAGGTTGTTTCGAATTCATTAGTATTAAGGCAATGTACCAACATTTAGTGGGTTTTTGTTTTGCTGTTTAGATGGTTATGCAATGTATTAATGTGCTCCTTGTCTAAGTTAGGGGATGAGTTATGGGAATGTGAGATAAGGAGAACAGTGGAAGTGTGGTGGGAGGTTTTTGGGTTTTCTACTGGTATTTACATATTACTTGTTAATGCTTTGCCTGTCAGCAAGCTAGAATGCAGACAGTTTAATCTGTTTGTTGTATGCCAAGGGTGGTTGATTAAATGTATTTCATGGAATATCAGAAGCCTCAATTTCATAATTAGCAGGTCTTTTGGGTAAAAGCAGCACTGTACATGTAGGGATTGCATACCTTCAGGAGACTAAATTTTCAAAAGGGGTTATATCCTTAAGATTAGTGCCTTGGAAGGGATGGTATGTGGGAATTGGATATTAGGATTTCCTCTAAATGAGTAGTTTTATTATGTAATGGTTCATTGGGCTAGGCAAAAGCCAGCTAATTGGCTGATAAAGAGAGGGAGATGAGCTGTGGTCAAAAGTCAAAACAAGTCCAGGAGATTTGATTTACTGGAAAACCTCACTTAGAATCTACCACAACCTGCTGTGAGTGAAAGGTTAGTGTCCTTTTGCTTTGTTGTATTTTGCATTGCTTCACTGCCTTCTTCTGTTTTTCTTTACACAGTGTTTTACTTGTATTCTGCTTTTAATTGCATTGTTAAACTAGGAAAGAGACCACAGCTGTGTCTCCTGTGAGTCATACATAAGTTAAGTTTCTCCATAGTGTTGTGTTTTTTTAGTTGAACTATCTTTCAATTTGCCTGCTCTTTATTTTAATTCCACCATATATTTCCTTCCCTCTCCTCTTTCGTTGGCTATTGTGAGTAAGCACACAATCATCATTTTGTGAAATCACTGCCCTTCAGCTAATTAAATTTATTGGCCATCCCACTGTATTCCATAGAACCAGAATACAAAGTGCCCACTGCCTTCCAGTCTATCTTGCTCTTTTAAAATGAGTGGCTCTCCACTTAGATAGCTAAAGCGTAAGTTATCCCCTCTTTCACATCTAACTGTTCAGTGCACATGACAGCTCTTAGGATATTAACCCATTTTTCCATTTTACCTTTAAAATATGCAACATCTACTCCAAGACCACCAATTATTGGAGAGCCCACATTTTGGCACTTAGGAGTCATCTTGAAACGAATGCTTCTGTTTTGCTCTTGGTGAGAGAAGGAGCATAGAGACATTATTTCCTAGAGACAACTGATCACTGGAAAGTCTAATAACTGCTTCATATAGGTGCCGGCTTGGTATTTGTTCTTATATTTTGCTCCTGATGAGAAAGGAGAAGAGATATTGATTCCTGACTGTTTCTGACTGGGCAGTGAGTGGCTGTGTATGACCTTTCTGATCTTTCTGATTGCAGTTCAAAGCATCTACCAGGAAAGGCTGCAAGAAGACTACAGACCCTTGCATCATCTGGGACAAGTTTGTTGATCACCAAAGAGCCTGTGGCCTGCTTCTCATCTTAGGATTAGAGCTACTGCTTTGCTTCTGGTGAGACAAGAAGCAAAACATCATTGTATTGCAGCAGTGTGAAGCTGTGGTGAAACCAGCACTAGTAGAAACCAAGCAGTAGCCTTTCAGGTGAATATTGTCTTTTCATCATTCTTGATAAAGCTAAGTCTTTCTTTTCAGTAAGTACTACTTCATTTGTTTCTAACTGCAGAATATTTTCCTAAATATTCATCCATAAATCATCAGGGCCTACTTACTGGTCTCCCCTCAAGTGTTTGGCAGTGCCTGTTATAGACACATACCAAGCAGTAGGTGAAAAAGACTGAGTACAAAAAGACCAATATTCCAAAATCACTCAGTCTGGCACACTGGCCCAATAAAGGCACAGCACAGTACACCCGCACCAAAAAAGTAGTCAGTAACTGGAAACCACAAAGTTAAATAATACAACAATTTATTCACAAGTCTAGAGATTAAACTTCATCAGAATACTTAGTAAAAAAACTTAGTAAAAACATAGACACCTTGAGTTGACATTTTTCCTGTAAAAGCACCCTTGAAATTTCACCAATACCTAGTTACAAAAAAGGCAATTAGTTTGCAGTGACAAGAATTGCCCCCAGAGTTGCAAACCAAATACTCCTGACATTACCTTATATTCTCATTCCAACTCTCTAATAAAAAAAAGTTTGTTGCCGTTGATGTCAACATTCCCACTATCTCCATTGCCAGCTTTGTGGATATGGGCATCCTGGGGTAATGTAGAAATTGTTTACTGACAACCAGTTAATTCTCATAAGCCTTATATGGTATGTGAGAGATGTATTTAAAGAATGTCACTGGAGGCAAGCTTCTACATAAAAGCATTCCTAATGTCAATCAGGTTGTCAGTAGTACACCTATCCCACACAGTTCAAATCAGACACATAGACCCACATAAGCTGAGGCACATACATGTAACCTTCCTAAACCACAAAACCCTCCTAGATGAAGTACACATAGCAAATACCCTCAGCAGCCCTGAATGTACTCTTTCAAAACAACACCCACATCAACACATATAGCCATATCTTATGAAAACTCTGCTTCTAAGACCATAAGGCAAGCCACCACACAATTGAACATTCTGGTCATTGGAAACTCCATTGTGAAACACACTGATATCCTTCTCACCAGGCTGAGTAAGGAAAAAGCCATGGTCAGTTGCTTATCAGAGGCCAGGATCTGCAACATTGCACATCCACTCAGATCATTGGACCACAAGAACCAGCATGACTCAGTCATAGTCTATGTGGGTGCAAATTATCTGAGACATATCTCCCTATACTATATGAAGTGAGACATCATACAGCTCTTGGAATATGTGTCCCACGCTGGTATGAACCTAGCATTGAGCAGCATTGTACCTTCTTGAAGGATGATGACACAATGCGAACAGAAGATGACTGACTTTAATAATTGGCTTAGTTTCTGGTGTTATTCTGTGTAGGAGCAATATTTGTCAGCAGGGAAGAACATGATTAGCACATCACGTTGCTGGGTCAGGGATGGTCTGTACCTCTCTGCTCTAGGGTTTCAAACATTAGCTAAAACGTTATCCTACACCATAGTGCCGTTTTTAGGCAATGCCAAACTGAAAGTACTTCTTACACAGCAAACCAAAACCAAGATCTAAAGATATGTTACTGCTCAATGCTAGGATTCTAAACAACACACTCTCTAGAAGTTCTTTTCACCCTAGTAAATGCGGATGTCTGTGCGGTCACTGAGATATAATTTAAAGCTGCTGTGAGCCACACATTTAGACCAGCTACCCCACAGACAGGGACTAAAGGTGGAGGTGCTTCAATTTACATAAAAAATAGATATACCTCAAGGCTGGTCAAACAGGACAATGCACTTGAGCTTTTCCACATTCAAATCACTAGGCAAAATTCCATACCACTTCCTTGCAAGCTATAGGTGTCTCTCTGTGACGTATGAAATACATAACATGTATTTAAACTTATGGGAAGCACTCACCATCCAAACCAATACCATATGATTTGGTAACTTTAATTAACCCACTATTAACTGGGAATCATATATGACACCAAATGTATAGGCACAGAGATTCCTGGATTTTGTAAACAGAAACTCCTTGGACCAGATTGTCAATACACCAACCAGGGTGCAAACTTACTGGGTCTGGTCCTTAATAATATGGAAGAGTGCTGTATACCCCCTTATCATAATGTGTTCTCTGGTAAGATTAGACCACAAAATATTCTCCTTTGAAGTAAAAATAAAACCTGGAACCCCAACTAACCCTGGAATATTCAGGGATTATTCTAAGGCTAACTTCCTACTATTAAGTGATAAAGTGATAACCTGACAACATTTCAAGACCCCATAAACCCTTATAAAACTTCTGCCTACATGGAACTGTTATTGAAACCCTATACAAGCTTGTTAATAGCTACAAAGAGGCAGCTGTACCCACCAGGAAGAAATACAGAACTAAGTAAAAAAAAAAAAAAAAAACAGTAGTGAGAAAATTATGTTGTGTAAGTTATAAACAAAGCTATGGCATCTAGATTCAAGGAAGTCATTTTTCCACTGTATTCGGCATTCATCAGACCTATCATTGAGTATAATGCCCCCTTTGGTATGTACCTCACCAGGCATATACAACAATTGGAATGTCTACAGAATTTCGTCACTAAAAGAATACAGGGCGCAAGTAAAATGTCCTATGCAGACCACCTCAACGCCCTATCCCTGTTAGTCTGCCTCTTAAGTTTGCTGAGGGAAGCTCTATGCCTGTCATGCAAGGAATTGTCAGATCCTACCCTGATGGAACTCCTGCATATCTACAAAACAAACAGCACCAGAATTGCCCGTTCTAAAGACTTAAACCTTGCCTGTGATATAAATAGGTCCTGCTGATGAGACAGAGATGTATCCCAGAGACTACCCCTTCTTTTGAATAGGCTCCTCATCCATCTGAAACAGAGTTCTTCCATAATGTAATTCAAATGTAACTTCGACATTTGTAAGATGAACAAGAAAGTCATCTGTGATTTGGCACCTATGTCACTAATGAACATGCAGGCTGTAAATGGTTCCTCTCCCAGCCCCTTGTTTACATTTATTAAAGGGTATGAGAACTTGTCAGAGACTTAAGATGCATGGCTCAGCTTAAAAAGGCCCTTGTGTTCATTTGCCTAGTAAACACCTATGAATCTATGAACCTATGGTTATTAGGACTAACCTCCATCTGTAGCTGCCATAAATTGTGCAGGTGTTTCAGGACTTTCATGCTCTTCCTACTCATCTGTCATCTGGAGGTGGGGGTGACAGTGTTGTTTCCTTTAAATTCACTATATCAAGATTTGGAAGATACTGCACCTCAGCTAGGTGTGTGACATAGCTTATCACATAACTATGTATGGTTAAGATTGTGGGAATATTGCTGATACTTCAATTGTTAATCTCTGCTCTCTGATTCTGCAGAGTCAGGATAAGTTGCAGAGTTGAAAGCAATTAAATCTGCCTCTGCCTGTTAGGATCGCAGCAGTTCATATGTGTCTGTCACCTAAGTTTTTGTTTCTGATGAGGTATATTCTGTCCCTTGCATCTCATGTCTTAACACAGAAACTGCAAAAGCTTCTTGTCATCTTTGTATGGGATGGTAGGCAAACTATGATCACCAGGAAGAAATTGTTGGCACCTACTCATTATGGGGGTTTGGGTTTTCAAGATTTAATCTAATACATGCAGACTGAAGACCTAATGCATTATGTTGAGGTTAGGACCCAACCTTGGCCCATATGTTTTACGCAGAAATCAACCTAATATGTTTTGCAGAATATATAGAAATCCCCAGAGTGGTGCACAGGAAAGTATGGGACTCATTTGTCACAGATAATTAACTGTTTAATCTTTTAGTGAAGTGAGGTCTTACTAACATAGCCCATGATATACAGGGAGATAATTTGGCTAAACAAGCCACTACATCTAGATGGGAATTCAATTTATTGGGCATGCTGGATTATGGAAGACATGTTCTTTTGCTCTGATCTTTCTCCTACTAGAGACCTCAGACTACTACTCTTGAAGAATGTAAGTCGCAGCTTCAAAACAATATTTTTCCACTGTGGCGATATCTATAGCTGCCAAGTCTTTGTCATGGTGCCAGAAAAGCAGAGAATAAGCTGGTGAATATTGTGGGATGGGATCTTCACTGTCAAATGGTAAAGCCTCATCTTCTTTCAGTCTTGTGCAAGGTACATGATGACTACAGTTCCACAGTCATTGAAAGTGATAGCCAGTGACAGGCTGACTTAACGAACTCTCAGATTTTACCAGAGGAATGGCAGTAAATATCTACTATGACAAATTACTGATTAAGACTCCACCTCCTTTTCTTTACTTATTTAAGAATATCTACCTTTGGCACTCTAAGGAAATTGTAACTGCTACTAGTGGCTATATATACTTACTATGGCATTGTCCAGCTGCCATCCAGATATAGATAAGGTACATGCTGTAGCATGATATGCTATTCAGACTTTTACTCCCCCCTTTACTTATTCAAATGTTTAGATATTTGCGATTGTAATACCGGAGATAGGCCTCTTGGCTCTTGAAAGCAAACAGTTCCTGCTTATAATTGCTATCTAAGGTGCAGAAGGTCAGGCAGTGTAAAGCGTATAGTCACAATGTATTTACTGTGCATGTTTAAAAAATAAGCTGGGCTGTAACAGTAAAACTGCAATGGCAGGATATAATTTCAGAGCAAAATAAACTTACTTACTTGACACAGTAAAATAAAATATTTTGTAGCTCTATCTTTGGTTTCTGAAATAAAATCAAAAAGTTAAGCCTCACCAGAAATAATTACATATGATAACGTCATACTGAGTTTACAGTAATTTCAGCTGCAGTTAGAGGAATTGGTATTCCATAGATTCAACATGTTTTGAGTGATTTTGTAAATAAAATATCTATATTTTATTTTGTCTTTCCAGAAAGTAACCACTGATAACAAGTCAAGGTTTAGACTTCTATCAGCACATGCACAAAAACAACCATTTCCAAAAGCAGAAACATATGTTCACTTCACAAACACTTCATTTTCTTTTGAGACATTACACCACTGATATATCTATAGTGTGTGATTTATGTTTTAATTAACTAACAACTTTAATCTTAATATAGATAGAAAGATGCCCCAAAGCTATCTCTCTAGATAGATGCCCCAAAGCTATATCTATCTCTCTTTCTCTTTCTAGCTATATATATGAGTTTATGATGAATAATCAACAGTGAGTTTGATCGAAACACAAAATATTGAACAAACTCATTGACAATTACCACTAGTTGCCACTAAAATTGCACAAAAGGTAATCGTAACTGTAAACCAATAGGTTACATTTGCAGTTATGAAAAATAAAACAAAACAAAACAAAAAAAAAACAGCTTACCATCCTTGTCACCACAATAAACAGTACATGCTGGAGGGATAGATTCCTGTCCCAGAGGCTTCCCATACTCTGGAACAAACTACCTATCTATATCAAACAAAGCTCCTCATTTGCACTCTTCAAGAAAAATCTTGATGATTGGATGGGAGATAAGAAATTCACCCCGGGTATCACTTCTGTGGCTCTGCTTGACAGGGGCACAGGAAAATAATTTTCTTGGGTGGCAAAAGTCACGGTACCGTTTGGCTAGGCTTATATAGGCCCAAGGGCCAATAGCCTAGTATCTACCTATGAACCTATGAACCCATGAACACCATCAGAAATTAAATATACTATCTCCAGGGTTGCACAAGCTGAAAAAAAATGTGTTTATTATTTATTTATTTATTTATCTATCTTTCTATCTATCTATCTGTCTATTTATTTATTTATTGATGTGTGATTAGTGGGAAAGTCTAAGTAAGAACCCATTTTCAGCCCGAGGCCCAGGAAGAAAAGTTCCAAACTACATCCATCACATAAATTTGATAAACTGTGCTAGCAAGTGAAAACACCACCATTTCACCAAGTGATAAAATGCATGCAGTAATACTTGGGCTACTTTTTAGCAGGCATTTAAGGAAACCAATATATATTTTTGGAGGCTGGTAGATTTTACCAAAGAATGGGTAATTTGCTTCTGTACCATGAGACATGGAAAAATCACATATTATAAGAAATGTTACAGGAACTGAGACCAAATTATGGTTTTCTTAGAGAAAGACAACAATTTAGCTTACATAGCTTTAATAGTCAATAGGATCATAACAATGCATAGAATTAAGAGTAAAAGTTGCAGGGTTTAACTAATAAAGCATATTGAATAAGAAGGATTACCAGAATTTATAATTGTAAGATATGATAGAAATCCTTCCAATTTTTCAATCCTGTGGTAGACTATTGTGTGTGCTGAGTTTTGGAATTTACAGTCTGATATTATGCATTAAAACACTACTAATAACACCTTGTATATTATGGACAGAAATATAACGGACCTTAACTATTTAAAGAAATGGCACAAATGTATATTTCAAAAGGGTTAAATGAAGAGTTTTCTTCTTCTCTTTTTATGAAGAATAAAATTCTCCACATTCACAAAACACTTGTTTCATACAAAAATAAGAAAGCCTAATGGGAATAGTCCATCATAAAAAATGAAAAAAGTAAAGAAAAAAAACCCAGAGCATCTCTGTGTCCAGGGTTTTTCAAACTGTTCATGTCTCTTTTCTGGAACAACTAATTCAATTGTAAAGAAGCAAACATAAATAATAATACTAATAATAATAAATAAAGATGGTGAAGTGACCATGCACAAGACCATTGAGGTTAGTAAATTAAGTACTGTTATTAGTTTCACTTTCTGGAATTTACTGTTGATTGCTTTTAGTTGTAAAAGGATAGGACCGATAAGAAACACACCTGCAAAGGACACAACCCACAATCAAGAGAATCACAGCAGCCAATGTTCTGTATATTAGCCAGTATATAAACTTGCAAAACATGCAATAAATAGAGAGAGGAGATAAGAGCAAACAATTTGTAACTCCTAATATATCATAGTACCCAGCAAACTCTTCCTTGATAAACACAGAAATGTTTATTCAGTATGATAATGTGTTGCACAACTTTTAAGCTGATTATAGTTAGATACTCAGAAAAAAAAACTAAAGTCTCAAATTCCAAGTCCAAGAAATCAGAATAGGTAATTTTATGCCTGTATGTCCGAATATTTGACTGAATGACCTGCAATATTGTTTGGAGATTTTACATTTTAATAAATTGGTTTCTTGGTACTTTATGTAACAATTTTTGAAGTGTACATTTTGGAAATATTGAAAACTAAGAACTTGAAGTGATTTATAAACTCTCCAGAAAGGAAGATGACAACCCTTGATTTAGTTTTAAACAATAGTAAATGTCTTGTAAACAATGTGAATGTAATGGTTTATCTTGGAACTTCTGATTATAATAGTAATGTTTTTGATGAAGAAATCGTGGTGGGAAAGAAATCATGAATGCATCATACATTTAAAATAAATGAAACTAAGTGTTATAAAAAGAGTTTAAATAGAGTTACTAAAGACTTGCAAAGTATATAAATAAAGATAGGGATGGAAGTTCACTGTTAAATAGATGATAAAAGTGTTTTTACAATTATGTAAAAACAGTTAAACATCAAATTCAACTGTACAATTGTTTGACAGCAGCCATAGATAAAAAATGGAATTTTACTTTATACTATGACTGGTAATTATACTGAGCATCATGTCATTAACATGCTTTTATGCCCAAAATATATCCAAAGAAGATACAGTGTCAATTTTGAGTAAAGTCAAATTTAAATAATATATCATAGAGTATAGTACCTCCATTAGTGTATATGTTTAAGAACATTTTGTAAAATGCAACTATTCCTCAGGACTGAAAAAGATCTTATATTGTGTTTTTAAAGGATAGAACAAACATGATAGAACAAATTTACAGATCAAATAGTCTGTATTAGGTAAACATTTTGAACATTGTATTTTGACACAGTTAGAGAAATATAAGATTTATACTACTAAGTCTGATAATAAATAATAGGGCTTTGCAAAGAGAAATTCCACTTTGATTTGATAATTACAATTTTATGAAAGGATTTCAGCTTTAATGGATGCAGGCAAAGGATATATAGCAGGATACCTTGATATAACAAAAGCAATGGCACCTTGTAATATGAATACATAGTGTCAAGTATGCAGGCACTAGGGGATTAATGACTGCATTACTTCATAAAGAACTGGTTATCTGATCATGAGCAATACATCATATGACAGGATAGTCAGTTGTCACCAAGAGGTACCAAATAAGGGAGGACCTTAGGGTTCAGTCTTGGGACTAGTGCTATTTAACATGTTATTTTTGTGTGTGTGAGTGTGTGTGGGTATTTTCTAAGTTTTGGACAGGTTTTTTAGCTGACAGTGGGAGTAGAAATAAAAAAAATATCAGATGTTGAAGAGTTAAATGTTTACTTAAAGGAAATACAAGATTGGGCTGAAAAAATGCTTTAATGTTTAATGCATAGAAGAGTAAGGTGGTATTATATGGGATTAACAGTAAAATTTTGATCAGTAGGTGGAAATAGTTAAACAGTTAAACATATTAAACATCTAGAGAGTTTTTGGAGCAGGAGTTTCTTTTGCATATCACACTCTAGAGGAAAAGATAAATGCTTTCTGTCAGATTAACCCTATTTACAACACTGCTGTTACCAAAGACCCTGAGGTTTTAATGTTTTTATCCCTTATTGTTGTATGGGATTACAGTGGGATTATGGGCTATCCTTCGTAACAATTGATAGAGCAGAGATGACTGTATTAGAAGCAATCTTATGCAAAACAGTTTGGCTCCACAAAAGGGGTGGAAAGTTGTCCTAGTGACATCCAGGTAACCCCATATACTGGAATCAAATTAGATTATATTGAAAAAAAACTGTGCAAACTGGATCCAAAAAAAGTACAGGGAGGAGACGGGATAAGTAACAATGACCTAGGAACACTTACGCAAGATCTGTTATTCACTAGGTCATATAAATATGGGGAGATTCCTCAAGATTGATGACATGCACTTATTAAACCTGTCTTTAAGGGAAAGGGGAGTAGGACAAACCCAGAATCATATAGACCCTGTCTACTTTCATGTTGTGGAAAAATAATGGAGAAGGTAATACTGGATAAGTTGTCAGAACTGGATAGGTTGGGACTTAAAACCATATATCAGCATGCATATGTTGTAAATAGCTCTATTACCACCTGTAACATGATGTTCTATAACAATATAACAGCTATGAATGAAAAATTGTGCTGTGATGTGACTTATATAGCTTTAACTTCAGCACAGGGTCATGCACAAAACACTGATCAATAAATTAGTACAACTAGGTATTGATGTACTGTTGATAAGATGGATAGCTGCATGGCTTACAAATAGGACATGGCAAGTATCACACACCAACTGGACAGGTGAAATCCTTGGTTACAGTCAAGGTGTCCCACAGGGCTCTGTACTAGGTTCTTACTTGTTTAGATTGTATCTTTCAGATGTTACTTTTTCATCTGAGATGTTCTACAGTATATATACTGATGACCTGAAATTGGGTAAACTGATTACAAGTGTTACAGATAAGGCATGTCTGCAAAATAATTTTACTAAATTGACCATTTGGGCCCAGGAGAATAATATGTTGATAAATACATTAAAAACTAAGTATATGAGATTTGGTAGACATAAACTGAAAGGTGAATATTAAATACAGCACACAGTGATTGAAACTGTAGACTCGTTTAAGGACCTGGGTATATGGGTAGATTCAGCTATGAGTTTTTCTAATCATATCAACCAATTGACTAATGATAGTTATAGAACTATAGGTTATATAAAAAGATTTACAAAGTCTAGGAAATCAAACATAATGAAGTCATTGTTTGTTAGCTATATTAGACCCAAACTTGAGTATGGAATAACAATATGGAAACCCTATAGGAAAACATACATGAATAAACTGGAAAGAGTACAGGGAAAATATGCTAAGAGCATCCATGGATGTGAAAATCTAAGTTATTATGAAAGACTAAAATATTTGAACTTGTACAGTGTCTCTTACAGATATTTAAGAAGAGATCTTATTCAGGTGTATAGGGCATTTAGGGACAACTACCTCTGGGAATGTTTGGGGTTATCAAAGAGTACTAGAGAATCGTCAGATAACCTATGTAGAAGAGGAATGAGAAGTGTACTAATTGGTTCTCTGACAGAGTAGCTGATGCCTGGATCAGACTACCAAATTACATTAAAGCAAGTACTAGTTTAGATATTTTTAAGAACAGCCTGGACATTTATTATGGGAACAAGTGTTTTGGCATATTGGCAAGCTAGAAGGGCTTTAATGCCCATGCTTGAAATACTTGTATGTATGTATGTATGTATGGTCTAGGAAAGTATACAAAATTGATAAATAGAGGATCAGTGGTTTAAGTGAACACTTGCACAAAGATGGATTAAAACATCTGGTATTCAGAATAACTCAGACAACAGAAAATAGAAAGGGTTATCGCCAAGCTTAGGGAGCCTATAACAAGAAAGATAACAAGAGATCCTGTATAGGTACTAGAAATATTTCAGAAATTTTCCAAATTCTGTGTAAAGCAGTAAAATGTGGAAATCAAGAAAAGATACAAATGGAAATGTTTATGGAAGAATTAAATATGCCAAAGTTAGAGGTAGATGAGGTTCAGTTACTAACAGGATAGGAAGGGATGAGATAAAAATGGCTATGTATAACCAATCTACAGGAAAGTCCCCAGGAATAATTGGTATTCTTGTGGAAGTTTGGAAGTTAGGAGGGAAAAACTGATAAATATCTAGAAGGTTTTGTTTAGCAGTATTTTAACAGGAGGAGAAGAACCAACATCCTGGAAGAAAGCAGTCATGGTTGTAATACCTAGAGAGGTAAAGCCCCATAAGATCCAGCTTTATACAAGCCCATTTCAATCCTAAATCATGATTATAAAGTGTTTGTCTATAATGGCTAAAAGAATGGCAAAGGTGATGCCGACATTGATAGATATGGATCAATGTGATTTTGTGGAGAGGAGGCAAACATTTAACAACATTAACAGAATACTGATGATCCAGAGGGAAGAAGATTGTAAGAAAATGCAATTACTGTTTGTGGGTCTTGATGGAGAGAAAGCATTTGACAGAGTAAGCTGGGAGTTTATGAGCAGGGCAATGGAAGCAGTTGCATTCCCTGATAAAATTATAAGGTTGATTGGGGGGATATATGAGGGATTGCAGGCAAAAATTAAAGTGGGTGGGTTCCTTTCTGATAATTTTCATTTGCATTATATTTAGAACCATTGGCAAAGAAATTAAGGAACTCAGAAATTCAAGGATGTAACTGGTATTGGAGACAAGAAAAGCTGGGTCTATTTGCAAATTATATTATTTTATACCGAACAAAAGCAGAAAAGGACATTTCAGTGTTGTGGAACATTATGAGGCAGTTTCATACCTTTTTGGGATGCAAAACTTATGAAGATAAAACAAAGGTAATGGATGTAAATAATGTACCCACACATGAATTATTTCAGCAACAAGCCATACTTATGGGGAGAAGATAGAATGAAGTACGTAGGAGTATGGCTTAAAAAGGATTCTGGTGTGGCATCTCAGGATATGTAGTAAGACGTTAAACAAAAGATAATACAAAACTGAACTTGTAATCTATGTTATATGAATATGGATAGCAAGATACAAGCAGTTAAAATATTTTAGTCACTTTCATTTTAAGCACAGGTCAGGTATATTTTTATCTACCAGAGAAGTTGTGGATAGCAATTAATAAAGAGCTGAATAATTTTATCTGGGAAGGGAAGACAGCAACAGTCAAGTGGGATAAGATGACTCTTCTAATAGGACAAGTCAGTTTGGGATTACCCAATTTGAAGGGGTATTTCAGAGCTACACACCTAAGACTCCTATACATAGCATAAGCAGAAATCTATAATTCAAAGTAGAAAGTAGAATGGAATGGTGATAAAACAGGGGAAGCTGAAAAAACAAGGAGAGAATAGGATCTTGGATACAGATCCTTAAGGAGAATAACAATAATTATGCAGAATATTATATTCATAAAGTAGCAGAAAGTATTCTAAGAGCTAAGCCAAAGTGGGAATGGAGAAAGAAGATGCTGCTAATAGGGATGACTGCAATTAGGGATACAAGACTATAGGCAAGAGGGAGCTGGAATTTATTGGAGGAAACTGGCAAAAGAACAAAGGTATTGGGAGCAAATAATTAGATATGGAAAAGTAATAGAATGGGAAGAGGACAAGCATTTATTTGGACTGTAGACTAGAGATTGCCTTCCCTATCAAGTATTGATATCAGAGTATAGGCAAAGAGAAAGAAATAGGGGATCCAAGACAAAAGACCAGCACTGATAGAGTTTTTAGTAGAATCTAGAACAGAAGCTGCTGTTAAAAAAAGAATAATTAGTAGAACATATAAAGAACATATAAAATGTTGCATGATAAATATAAGAATCAATCAGAGAAAGTCAGAAAGGATTATGAAGAGAGCTTGGATATGCAATTTACAAAGAAACAATGGGGGATATATGTATATTTCCCAAATATGCAACAAAGTATAGAAGATTTAGGATTTTCACTTGGAAGTATTTACACAGGTATTTTTATACCCCAAGGAGATTCCAAAGAATTTTTCCACAGGTAGGCAGCAAATCTTGGAAGTGTGATGGGGAAGAAAGTAGTACTTGGGAACATATTTTCTGGGAGTGTAATGAGCTGGCAGATTTTAAAGATTCCATGCAGACTACTCTTTCAGAAATACTGGGTAAGCAAATTGGTGTAACTAGGGAAATTATTTTTTGAGCTATGATACAGAATCAGGATTGCATAGACATTATAAGGCCTTACTGTGTCTAATTATGGTGGATACTACAAAAGTAATTACTAGAAAACAGAAATCAAGTTTAAACCAACTGTACTAGAAGTAGTGAATATAGTAACAGGTAAAACAACCGGAATTGGGATCTTTAGAAAAGGGTAGGAGAAAATTACATAGAAGAAAGCTGGAACTGTGGGAACAATACGTGTAGTGGAGGAATGAGATTTAATAGAAGGCAGGATCTGAATGAGCTATGTAATGTTTGACTGCCAATGACTGCTTAGATTATAAGTGACTTATAATGTTTGCAACTAAAATTATGTCAATATGATTTCTGATGTATAATCTTTGCAACTAAAATTATGTCAATATTGTTTGTTTTCATTTATATAAATATATGATTTATCATCAAATATGATAATTTAATAAAGATCTTTTCTTATTTAAAAAAATAATAATAAAGTTCATAGAGACCTTGAAAAAAGAAATATCTAGCATTGTATACAGATCAGTGAGAGGGAAATTATGTTTAGCTTTTAAAGCAGTATCTATTTTGGACATAACAAAGGAATTAAGTCCAATGTCAGTTGAACAGCTGTAAAAAGAGGCATGCATATTACCAAGTTAATTCCCAGTCTGTGGAATAAACTGTTTATTAAGATGAAATACTATACATCTATGGTTATATTTAAGAATAAAATAGGTGGTTATATGGAAGGCAATTAATACAAATTTGAATTGAGTGAAGCTACATTACCTATGTCCAGATGGCTAGATGGTTTGCAGATCATTTAAACTATGAAACTGTGAAATAAGCATGACAGTGGATCACAGATTTTCAATAATTAAGTTAAATGAAACAATGAACATCAGAGGACTAAAAGCCCACATTCTACTGAGATTCAGATATCAGAATTGAAAATACAGAAATAGTATAAGGCTGGATATTATATAACAAATTATATGTAATATTATAAAATAACTTGCAAGAAGGAAAATTCAAGTAAATAAAATTTTGCTGGGAGTTGGGGTCCCTCACACCGCAATGTAGTGGACTCAGTCCCACATCCCACAGTAATTAAATATGCTAAACCCTAAGTTAGATAACCTAGAGAAGAGGGTGTTTTCTTTTCTATGAATTCTTGTAATTACAAAATTGGACTTTTACATCAAAGGTATATAAAGGGTGTAACCTTGAAAAAATACAGAAACTGCTAAATTTCCCCTGTATCATTTCAAGTTTGGTTTTATGACATTTTTGGTATTTTTGATTTATTCATGTGAATTTTGTTGTGAGCAATTTCACTGTTTTCAATGCAAAATGTCTAGAATGAAGTATAGTTTTATGATCCTCTATACATGCAAGTATTTCTAAAGCAAAAACATATCTATTTAAAAAGCAAATATTTTCGTAAAATGTAAGAACTTTTAAACCATCTTACCATAAAGTAGTTACCAGCACAAACATTTACAGTTAATATTCTTAGATGTATCATCAGGTAAATGAAATAAAATATATTTTTAGTAAAGCATTCACTCAGGTCATAATGCTAAGCTACAATGTCTAATTTCACTTTTCACTTAGATAAAACAAAGCCCCATGACTGCAGCAACAAACACATTTACCATGCAACAAATTTACAAAAATCCACCAAAGCTAGTCTATCATACTACATTAAATTCACAATGGAAACATCCAGTATTCTAAGAAATGCAATTCTATATTAATTGTTTGAACAAATCTTTGTACAGCTTCTCCAAAAGATGAAACAGTAAGCTGCTTCCTTTATTCCAGTAGCAGCCTTGGAAATTGAAGATTGCTTAATGACTTAATAATTGAGTAGAGTATTTACAGTTGCTATACAGTTCAAAGATCTAAGTATGGATGAAAATCTGCTCACTAAAAGGTTCAGCATGAAGGATAATCAGGTGTGATATATAGTCAGATGGTCATTAGCTAACTTATTCAGCGCAATTATACATAGGGTCCTGTGCAATTAAAAAGTGCTAACATTACTGTTACATTACATGGATATGTTCCCATCATATGCAAACTGTTTTTTTAAATACATGAAGGGAACAGCCATGTTTGCAAATTTAAAATGTAAAAAAAAAAAAGTTGCAATGATTGCATCAGACAGAACTGCATTAGAAAAGGTTGACGTGGAACAACATATAATTTGGGTACAATGCATTCAGCCTTAGTAAAATAACACCTAGTACCCAAAAGTCACTGTCAAGATTAGCATTGATATTTGATTATTAAAGGACTGGGAAGCTCTAAATTCTTTTTTTTTTCCAAAATGTTTTTATTCATTTTATAACACAATACCTTAGTGTAGTAACAAGAAAAAACAAATAAAGTATATATAATGTCCATTACAACTAAAAAAGGAATATACATAGAACACTTAATATTTCTCTAACAGATTAGACAATTTTATCCAAGCGATTAAATGATGAGTTGTGTTATTAGTCCTTGCTTTTATAGCAGCAATCTTATTTGTACAATTGTATTTCACAAGATGAATAAACTCAACTTTAAAGACAGTAGTAGATTGGGATTTCCAATTTTTACTAACAATTTTCCTTGCTATAGAGAGGATAAACCATTGTAAAAATATTTGTTTTTTAGGAATGACTTCACAAACAGGAACACTGAAAAGGATAAGGGAGTCAGAAAGTATACAGTTGTTGTTCCATAGAGCTTTACAAAGATATTTAAAGTCTAACCAAAATGGGGAAATGATTTTGCCATTAACAACCATATGTATCCAGCCAGCATCAGGGTGTCCACATCTCTAGCATTTCATTTCATCTTTCTTGTACATTATTGATATTCTATGTAGGGTGAAAAAACATTTATGTAAAAATTTCCATGTGTATACATGCCAGAACAGGGAAGATGCAGATTCCTTCACCGACTATAAACAAAGTTTTTTATAATTTTCTGAGAATACTTGTCTATTAACTTCACTTGAATAATTCCAAAAAGAAACATCTATTTTGCTAAAATAATTTCTGAGAAGTTTATAAATAACAGATATGTATAAAGTGTTCTTGGGTGAGCTATTGATAACTGTTTGTTCTTATTGTATGCCTCTAATGAGGGTATGAGCTTAGTATGTATAAAATCCTTACAAGTTTGGATGTTCAGCCAGTTGCAATTTTGCAAACTATATCTGCTGATCAAATAGTCTGTAGAACTTATTTTATTAGCTGAGAAAAATTGATTTCAATATAATAGGTCACCCTTCTTAAATTCTAACTATGTTCTGAGTATCAAAATATATCAGCCATTCATTTGTGTAAGCAATAGGAAACATAATTATTAATAAATTCTTAATTAATTGATTAGAAAACATAAGCTCTTTAAACAACAGCAATATTTGGTTTATAAGAGGTGTGAGAACAAGTTTTGGCCTTTCACTTTGAATGTATATATTTTTAAATCCATATAAAGATGTTTGCATGTATTTGAGTATATGGTTCAAGCAATGTCCTATTACTATTAAGAAGTAAGGTTTCATGTATTCATTTCCAGCATGATGTATAAGAAATATTATTCAAAAGCAGCACTATGTTAATAAATGCAGAGTTTAAATAAAAATCAATATTTGAAAGCCCTGTACCTCCTTCATCCCAGCTTGTGATGTGCCAGAGTAGAGAAATTCTTGGTTTTTGGTGATATCAAAGGCAGTTGAGTAATAAGTTATTACTTTTCTGTTTAATTTTGATAGGTGGGGGAATTATTAGACCTTGGCCAATGAATAAGATTTTAGGTAACAGTATCATTTTGATTAAAGTTAGTCTGTCTTCAAATGTGAAGAAGAGTCTGTTCCAACTGCCATTTAGACTAGTAATTTAGTTTAACTTACCTATTAAAGCATTTAGAACACAAATACTCATAATATTGCATTAAATTGTTGTATAAAAAGTTTTCCCTATTCACAATGGCAGTAGGATAAGGGTGGGTACTTAGTGTTAACAGACCACTGAAAAACAAAGCAATGAATACAAGAAGTCAAATGACAAATAATTTCAGTTATTAATAATTTCTATACTAAAAGTAAAACACTGACATAGTCATAAAGATACAAAATAATATTAAATGCAATTAACTGGTCAGATTTTAGCCAGTGTGCAGATTGTAAGTATTAAACTGCAGGATTATTTTACCCTGACTTCTGTGTAACCTAACAAGAAATACTTTTAATAAGAAAGATCAGATATATTATAACTTAACGAAATTGGAAATACATCATAAAAGAAAATTAAAAAAATGAAAAAATGAGAAATTTGAAATGAGTAGACATGGTGCTTTGAAACTGAAGCATTTTTTGTTTAGTTATTCATTATGTTTCAAGAGATTAACATAGAGGTAACAGTCTTTCTTTGTTTGCAGTTGGATTCATGATACAGATTAATCATTCCCTACATATGAGTCAGATGAACCAAAATTAACAAGCCTAGTCATTGTAGAAGCTGACTAGTGAAGGTCAGACTGAGGGGATGACACCAACTCACCAGTCCAGGAAGGAGGGAGTGAGCCTTAACCATGGCATGACTAATGCCCAGCACAGGGAGAAGTATTTGAATACATCAGAAATGCTGAAACATAAGTCTATCAAGCTTTGCAATTGCATAGTAGCACAAAATAGAGTCATTGTGGCACCATTGTGTCAGCCCATGACTGCAAGGTGCCTTAAGGGTATTTGGTTTCAGCTAAACATAACCTCAACTGCTATCTGGATTGTGGTTTATATGATCAGCACTCACCTAAATAGGGTCTAGTCATGGAAACACTGATGTCACAGAGTAATATAAAACAAATTGGAAGCATTACTTTTGTTGACTCTTGAAATGGTTGACAGCTGTTTTGCTTGACACAATTTAATTACCAAAACAGCTGACTGACAGTTGGGTGAGATCACTACAATGTTAGGCTGGGGAATGTGCGGTGGTAATGTGAGATCTCAGAGTTGGAATATGTAAGTAGCAGAGGTGGTATGGGGGCACAGACCCCCTCATGGGGGTTACAGGGGAGCTTGGTCTTCTGAAAAAGCATGTTCGTTTAGTTGCATGTTCAGACCATGAGCAGTTGCTTAGCAATTCTTTTTTCAATTATTTTGTGTTGATGTTAGTGACATCAGCATTTGGATATTTCAGTTTAAGTACACCCATACACACACACACACACACACACACACACACACACACACACACACACACACACACACACACACACACACACACACACACACACACACACACACACACACACACACACACACACACACACACACACACACACACACACTCACTCACATACACACACAGTCTCTCTTCTTTGTTTCATGGCTCCAGATTAATTAAGCCGACTGCCAGTGATGAAGAACACTTTATTGAGAATGCTTGCCATTTCATCATATCCATATCCATTATGATTTTCTGCTTTTCTGGGTAGCAATGCCTCTTCAACTGCCTCAAGCACACTGATGCCCTATGAATAAGTTTTACTTTTTTTAAATAAATAAAACTCAGCGAGTAGTTGATAGAAAGGATATTTTTAATTAATGTGTTTGGTTTTGCAATTCTAGGATTATTTATATCTAAATTTATATGCAGATATCTATATATCTATTATCTATCTACATATCTTATATGGCTCTTAACCTTGGGGCCACATATTATTGTAAATAGTTATTTTTGTATTATTATAACAAAGTTATTGTTGCTTTCAGATGTTGATCTGTCAAATTAACTGGCAGTTAAAGGATGCCAGTTTTCTTTTCCTCATGATCTCTGTAGATCTTTTCATTACTACATATGTCAAAATAGTTGTTCTTTTCTCACTATACCTGTTTCTAATATACTGTATAGAGGTAAATGTTCATTTGAAGAGGAATTCAGCTAGAAACATGAGTGATATATACACACACACACACACACACACATATATATATATATATATATATATATATATATATATATATATATATATATATATATTCTGCAAGATTATTAGCTAATTGCCTGATACACATGTAAGGCATGTTAACAGGGAAAAAAAGTCCATCTTTCTTATTACAACAAATATGAAATTATTTTATGTCCATGTTAATGGCTTTAGTTCGTGTATTAAGCATTCCAGCTTGCATTCTTAGGTTTACTTTACAGACTGGACCTATTGGCACTACAAGAAACTTGTGTATCTACCCCAGAGCATTCTAAGCTGTCCTCCTAGAGATTTGAATTGATTACTGCATTAGTCTACACTTCATTGAAGTGAAATAGAGAGGATCTCTTGCTACAGAAATGAAGTGCATACATTAAGACAGTGAATACTTTATCCCTTTTATTGGTGAAATTGCCAGACCATATCTGTAGGATGGCACTAGGCTGTTAACAGTAATAATAATGGTATAAATTCATCTCATATTGGCAGCATTATGCACAAGATACAGTGCACTGGTACTATAAGAGGACTTCAGTAGCATTACAGACCCTCAAGACTTCACATTAGACAGGTCTTTTTTAGTTTCGCCATCTGCTAAAAGGATAAAAACATAGGGGGCTTAGATGCCACTAGTAGATCTGATCTGGACACAGCCAAAAGTACCTCATCTCTGCTATATACTTACTATTTCCCCAGATTTGATTCCCATGCAAGAAAAGATATTATGCTGACTGAGATCTACTGGATCCATACTCTGAGTATGATGTGATTTCATGCCCATACTCTGACCATGATGGTTTAAACTGTACCTTTTTTAACTGGAATCCACTGCCACCCAAGATCTGGCAGCAGATGCCATATTATACCAGAAGCTCATGTTTTACTAAGCACATAGAAGATATAATGCAAGAGTTTCTGTAAGCTGATTCATTAGAAGCACACCCACTACACATACTATCAGACACTGGGTATATTTACCAGTTTTCAGTTAGGGCCCATGGAGAAAAGTTTTAACATAACATTCAGTGCAAAAATGACAAAGTACAGTATTACTTTACAACAACAAAAGTAGTTACAGTAGTTAAATCTGCATAATTATTTACATCACGAGAAAATATAAGAATGATAGTAAAATCTGAAGATTAAAAGCCAAATTGATGTCAAAATGATAGCATGCCATAAAAAGAAATATTGAATAAGTTATAAAACAAACTTTCACAAATAATACTTTATTAGGTTTAAAATACACAAAGATTCAACAGCTCAGCTTTATAGCTTTACAAATCAAATGGGTATTACATAATTTCCTGCACTGACTAGTTTTCAAAACTGTTTAAAAGATATATATCCATTTAGTCTAGGGTGCTTGTCAATACAAAAGTTGTTTATCTATTTATACTCTACATTGTCAGTTTTCACATTTATATCCCCACCTATGAGTTTTTCATAAATTACTTGTTATTCGGCAAAATTAAAGTAATGTGACTCTCCCGTTAATTGAATGTGTTTATAAATGCATTAATATTAACATGTCTTCTGATGTCAGATAATTGATTATCTATACATTCTTTTAATTGCCGAATTGTTTTACCAATATAATATGATTGGCATGTCAAACAAATTGCTATGTATAGTAAATTCCTTGTATCACAATCATGTTTTTAAAAATAAAATCTTTGTGTGTAACAGGGTTATAAAATATTCGCCTTGTGTCTATCTATTTATATATGAATATATAACAAATGGTCAACATGTTAATTGGTGGACATACAAAATATACAACACAGAGTGTCGAAAATTGTATCATACAAACAAAATATTAACACTCAGTACATCGAAAAAGGAAACAAATTTCCATTTTCCATACACTACCCATAACTCAAACACAACCATCACAAATTTGTCTGAATAATGGTATTGTGATGAGAAGGGTTTTTTTAAAGTTAAGGTGCATGCTAGGGATAGGGTCAGGGGCAATAGGGCTGTGAATCTTACTTCTTAGTTCATTACGTCCAGCATGCAAGACCATATTTCAAATATTCTCTTTCTCATTGTGGAACAAACATGCAATATTTCTAGCCTTTCTTAGTAAACCATCCTTTATACATACTATAAAGCTAATACAGTCCAAAGCTCCACTGTGATTTCAGTAATAATTTCCATAGCTATCATACACGCATGATATGTAGAAAATTATCCTAACCCAATTAATACTCTTTTAATTTCTAACAACTACCTCAAATGACTCTATAGTATATTTAAATGTATATACCAGTGATGACAAACCTATCTCATGTGTCAAACGTGACACACGCCATGACGTTTTGGGTGACACATCATCGATCACCAACACCCGGGTTACCAAAAATACTGCTTTTGCATTCGTTGCTCATGTAAAGTGCACTGAATTATTTTGTGGTAGGAGCTTCTTTTGACACGCCAAACCCAAAAGGTTTACTATCACTAGTATATAGTCTTGATAACAAGTGGGATCAATCTGAAATTTGGTCTATTTAACATCATCCTATAATCACCCTAAAATGATGCTATAACAAATTCATGGTTGATTTTCCTTAGCATCTTCCAGTAAGGATATTACATTTGTGCTGACATCAGACCTGGAAAATGACAAGAGGTTTATGTATCTGCTCTAGTCTCAAAACGTGTTAATCTTAAGTCTGCAGTTGTTGATAAAGCCAGTCCCAGTTTGGACAGATAACCTAATTAGGTTTGCTTCAAATCATTCTAGAATAGAGTACCATCTTATTGATGTCATCCATTTATAGTTCATTTGAAAGAGCTGCTCCAAGTTTGGCAACTTAGGCTGAGACCATGAGAGAATCTAAACTAGATCAGAAGCTTCCACTGTGATCTGGAAAAAATAAGAATATCTAGAGCTTGCATTGCACTTTCTGAACTGTTTTCTGCATAATTGCTGTTATATTTTATTGTTGCTGCCTGTTTTTTCTGCACTTTAAAAAATGGTTCTGTGTATCTGATAGCATAGGCTAGATTCAGTTTTCTAGACTGTTTGGCATTTACTAAGCACTAAAACCAGTCATCCTACATTAGGAAGTCCCTCCTACACCCGTATGGCAGAGGTTTGCAGTCCAGAACCCATTCTGAGTTGAGAATTGTTGGAAAAGGGCTCCGTTTTGGGGGTCTCCCATTGGATAGTTTGAGTTTAAACTGTTTAATTCTATTTGTATTTAAGCACCATGTTTGCATGGTTTTGTTCTCAGTTTGACAGAGCTGCTCCAAGTTTGTTGACTTAGCCTGAGACCTTTAGAGAATCTAAACTAAATCAGAAGCATCCACTGTGATTTGCAAAAAAAAAAGTATATCTAAAGTTTGCACTGCTCTTTTTGAACTGTTGTCTGCTTAATTGCTGTTATATTTTATTGTTGTTGCTGCTTGACTCTTTTTTTCTACACTTTTAAAAACACTGGTTCTGCTGTATCTCATAGCATAGGCTAGATTCATATCTTCTGAATCTAGACTGTTTGGCATTTATTGAGCACTAAAAATCGGCAATCCTACATTACAAAGTCCCTTCTGCACCCTTGTGGCAGAAGTGTCCAGCACAGGACCCATCTAAGTTGGAGACTGTTGGAACAGGACTCAGTTTTGGGTTCTCTCATTGGATAGTTTGAGTTTAAACTGTGTAATTCCATTTGTATATTAGTACTGCATTTCTGCATAGCTGTGCACCGAGTAACAGAGTTTAGAGGTGCCATGTATAGATGCAGATGCTTAGAAACAACAAATTTCCCCTGATACCTGCTAAAGAGCCCTCCTCAACTTCACTGCCTCTCTCTGGACTATGGAGTTGCGCTTTACTAACCAGTGAACAACTCAGCTGCACATTCTAAGGTGCTGATGCAATCTTCCACCCTTAGCCCTCCACAGAATAACCGTCCTTGTTTAGTCTCACAAGCAAACCCTGGACCATCTTGCCCATCCCCACTAGTTACTACAATATATACCTGGCACAATGGACAAACAGTTTCCCCCTATTTCTCCAGCCAACCTGATTGACATGGACATCTTGAGGCAATGTAGCAACTGCCTCATGTATACTGACAACCATTCGCTCCTAAAGCAAAAAGATACAACATGTGACAGATGTAACTATACCATGAAATTAGAATCAGTCCTCTCAAATAACAATAAACATGGCATACAACAAGTTGTTGGCACACACAACTCCCCTCTCACACAATTTAATGTCAAGGCACATAAACCTACATATGCGGAGGTACTTACTAAGAGACTACCAAAAGACCAGAGACCTCCAAAGAGCAAACAACATAGACTCACTGGTACAGGAACAGAATCCACCAATACGCATTTCAACACACATATCAGTGTCTCAACAATTAAGCCCCTAAGGTAAAACACCTCAAAACCAAATGAGTCATAGATGACTCAATACTGAGACACATAGATGTCCCCCTCACAAAGTTGAATAAGGAGAAGGTCACAGTCAGCTGCTTGTCAGGTGCCAGGATCTGTCAAATTATGCATGCACTCAACTCGCTCAGCAACAATTACCATTATGACTTTGTCATAGTATATGTTGGTGTGAATGACTTGAGATGTACCTCTCTGGGTTATATGAAGAGAGACATGTTTGGACTCTCAGATTATCTTTCCCAGGCAGGCATGTCCCTAGCCCTAAGAAGTAGTCTACCTTCACCTAAGATGATGACATAATACAGACAAAAAAAAAATATTGATTTCAATAATTGCCTTAGCTTCTGGTGTCACTCCAAGGGGATCCAGTATCTGTTGGCCAGGGAAGACATGGTTGACAGTCCACACTGCTTTGCCAGAGATGACCTTCACCTGTCTCCTCAAGGTTTTTGCATACTGGCAAATACACTTGCCTACCCCATAGTGCCTTTTTAGGCAATGTCCAAGCAACAAATCTTCTGATGTAAAGAAATCCACTTAAAACAAACTCAGCATCATGGTGCTTAATGCTAGGTGCTTAAACAGTAAAGTGCACTCCCTGAAAGCACGTCTTACCTTGGAAGATGCTGACATTTGTGCAATCACTGAGAGCTGGTTCGAGGCCACTGACAGTATCCCAGACATACAAGGCTACAATGTCTTTCTCACATTCAGACCCCAGAATGGGCATGAAAGAACCACAGGTCTAGGTGTATCCACTTCATTAAATCCAAATGTACCTTGAAGCTGGTGAAACAGTACAACTCTCTTGAGCTACTCCATGTCCTATTAACTATAGATAAAGTACCTCTCCACATCATCGCTAGCTACAGGTTCCCCTAAAATGAACCAAGAGAAGCATACCACATACCTGGACTTGCTAGAGTCACTCAGTCTACAGCCAAATACCTTGGTCATGGGAGATTTCAACTATCCTTCCATCAACTGGGTATCTTACATGAGTCCTAACACAATCTCTATGAGTTTTTTCAACTTTTTCAATTCACATGCCCTGGAACAGTTGGTCTGCACCCCCACTAGGGGCTCAAATGTCCTGGACATAGTGCTCACCAACATGAGGGGTGTCACTGCACTATCCTCTGTGTGTTGCCCTCCCTGGTAACATCAGACTATAAAACTGTCTCATTTGAAGTAAAGATCAAACCTGACACAACCACAGAAGTAAAAAAAACTGAAAATTTTCTTCAAAGCAAACTATTGCTTACTAAGTGTGGGATAAAAAGGTTCAAAGCCCTTGCCAACATAGCCAACAATGACACTGATGCAGAGGAATACACAAATGCACCACATAGCTATTTAAACAAATGCATTGACTCAGCTGTACCTAACAGGAACGAAACTAGGTCTTCCCATAAAAACAAGGCACCTTAGTGGACTGTATGTATAAATAAGTTATACAACAAAATAAAGAAATTGATATCTAAGAACAGAGGAAGAATATCCTCCACAGCTTGAACAAGCAAATCAGATATCTTGTTAAGTCCTATCTAATGTTACTAAATTAGCATCCTTAGCTATAGGCAATCAAAAGGCATTCTTTAGCTATGTCCAAAACCTAAAAGGGAATGCGCAGCTGTGTGGCAAAGTTATAGTGGACAGTACCACTCACACTGAACCTAAGGATATTACCAGCTTGCTAACTGACAGGTTAGGCAATAACTTCACTCCCCCAACCCCCACCAGACATACCCCAAAGCATTTCTGATGCCAGTACTCTACTGAGTATCTCCAAAGAACAGGTCATACAAGCACTCTTCAAGGCCAAAAGCATGGCCTCCATGGGACCAGATGATATCCCAGGCTGCTTACTAAACAAGCTAAAACATGACCTAGCAGAACCACTCAGCACTATCTTTAACCACAGCCTAAGAACTGGCTTTTTCCCAGCAGAGTGGAGAACAGCAACAGTAATCCCCTTACAAAAAGGGGGTCCATCAGCTGACCCTGGGAACTATTGACCTATAAGCCTAACCAGCCTTATCTGCAAGAACATGAAAAGAATCATCATGGACCTTATCCACAAGGACATAGGCAACCTTCAAACTCTTGACTTGACCCCGTTTGGTTTTGTTAAGGGTAGATCTTGCTTATTAAACCTGCTGGAATTATTTGAGAATGTCACCAAAGCCCTGGATGAGGGCAAAACAGTACATACTGCTTATCTTGATTTTGCCAAGGCCTTTGACACAATCTCCCATTCAGGTATCATAGAGAAACTCTCCCAGCTGGGGACTAACCCATACATTACTAGATGGGTAGCCAACCGGCTCTCAGACAGAACACACACTGTCAAAGTTGGGGAGTCCACTTCCACCAACAGACCAGTTACCAGTGGAGTACCACAAAGATCTGTGCTGGGCCCTCTACTGTTTGGAATCTATTTCTCTGAAGTCCAGGTGAATGTAGATGGCCTGTGGCATACCAAGTTTGCAGATGACTGTAAACTGGGCACAATCATACAGTTCTCCAATGATGTTAATATATTATAGAAAGGGCTGAAACAGGCAAATGATTGGTGCCAAACTCTTGGACTAAAACGTAAAGCAAAAAAATGCCTCATTATGCCCTTTGGAAAAGAAGTAGCCCCTGATAATTATGATATAGATAGCACCCCTCTAAGTTCAAACTCAGTGGGATGTGAATTGGGAACACAGGTTGATAGCAACTTAAGCTTTGATCACCATGTGTCAGTAGTGGTAAGAAAAGCATTCTATATTGTGCATCTCATAAACAAGGGCATTGCATCTAAGACCGGGGAGGTTATAACTCCACTGTAGTTGACCCTTTTCAGACCATTAATTGAGTACAATGCTCCCTTCTGTATATATCTCACTAAACAACTGCAGCAACTGGAGAGACCACAAAGGTTTCTAACCAAGAAAATCCAGGGTCTTCAAAACATGGCATACATGGAAAGATTGAAAGCCATGTCACTGTACTATGTATCATACAGGCTGCTGACAGGCAGCCTGTGCATAACCTACAGAGCAGTCTCAGACTCTGCCCTAATGGAAATGCTGCATATCTGCAAATCAAATGGGACAAGAATAACTCACTCCAGGGATCTCAACCTTGCCTGTGATATTAACAGAACATGTTGGAGAGACACATACACCTCTCAGAGACATACCCTCCTTTGGAATAAGTTCTCACTCCATTTGAAGCAGAGCTCCTCTATGACCCTGTTCAAGTGCAGTCATAATGACTGGATGGGTGACCATAAATTCACTGTGGGAGTGGCTCCTATGTCCCTCATGGACAGAGGCAATCGGTGCTGATCACAGAATCGCTCTGTTAAGAAAGACCACTGAACTATGGTCAATAAGGGTACTTGTTTTTTTATATGGCTAGGGTTGTAAAGGCAGTTGAGCCATTAGCCTAGCAACCTCCTATGAACCTATGAACCTCCCTCTCTCCTCAGCCTCAGTAATACCTGGCATTCCACATCTACTATCCATTTATGTTGAATGGCACAAGTTAATAATTCTTGGAGACTTGAATATTGATTGGCTCGGCCAAAATAAATTACAGCTTCAAAGGATTATTTCCACTCACAGCATAACCCAATTAGTAAAGAAATTAATCAAGCTTAAAATTACTCACTCAACACTGATTGTTATTAAGCTGTTATTGTCAAACCATTCCAGCTACACTCTTTGCAGATTCGTCCTAATATCTTAAGTGGCCACCTTCCTATCATTTTGTAATGGTCTTCAAAGATAAGAAATTACATTCCAAAATTGCTTATTCTAGAATTATCTGTGATTCTTCCAACAATATTAGTATAACTGAACTGCATTGTATTGATTGGAGTATTCTTTCTTCTTGTACTGACCAAGCTCCTGTGCTTTCTGCCTTCTTCATTCTATTATTGGCTATTCAAGAGTCTCTATTTCCCTTTAAAAGTAGATGTCAGCAAAGGGTTACATTACAACTGACAAGAGAACTAAAAAAAAGGTTGTCAAAGACAGGAACAGAAGATGGAAAGCATGGAAGATTGACCCTGCCAATCAATGTAAATTGCTACAGTTCCTTAACCTGAAAAGACAGATTAAAAATCAACTCACTTAAAACATTCTACTTGCAAGAAATGCAGGAAAATACCTAAGACAGTCTAAATTGTTTTGGCATTCAATTAAATGCAAACCCACCAATATACTAGTTTCCAGTTAAATGTGATCTTCTTCATGCAATACTAACATACTAAACAAGATAAGTTGAAATGTTGCATCACAGCCCACTTTTTCTCCTGCTTCTTTGATGCTTCCCAGCATGTTATTCATTCCATTCCCTTACACAAGTTATTATAATTCCTTGGTTTGTAGTTCACGAAAATGACTACATCACAGGAACAAGAAGTGTTAGACAAAATGCATTGCACTTAAAATATTGAATTTAATATACTTTAGTCTACAATCACAAAGACAGGCATTTGTATACCTAGTGCATCTCTTAGTTACATTTATAATTTGCAGTTATTCCTCTATTTAAAGTTTCAGCACCCTCATCTTCAACGGATGTTAGGCTTATTGCACACCTGAACCATTTAACCAGCAATTCTAGAATGGATAATCTAGAACCAAATTTTAAAATATATTCTTAAATATGACATTATAGCTAATAAACAATTACAATACAGTATCAACAACAGTCTATATATTCTTTCATCTATAGCAAAATAGATAACCAAATTCTATCTAATGTTACCATCCTTAACAAGAAGCAAGCCTTCAAGACTAACAACCATAGTTTGTTACTTGATAAACAATCATCCTGTTGCTTCTCTGAAAAAGTCACCCCATGGCTCAAAAGCTACCTTTCAGGTAGAACATTTAGAGTCATTTAAGTAACTTGCATATTAAAAACTGATCTATATCCTCTGATGTCCTACAAAGAACTGTAGTAGCTCCTTTTCTTTTTTTCTCATTTTTATAAATAACCTCACCTATTTCAAACTTACTAATACAGAAGAAGTGTTTTCTAAGAGTGAACTAACCTATTAGAATACTGCCTGTGATAAGGTCAGAGAAACTGAGAACTCGACACTAAAAAAAAACATTCAGCTCCCACAGAGCCCACCTGAAAAATATAAGAAATGTCATTGATTTAGAGATGTAAAATACACCCTGTTTATTTATCCCACTTTTGTAGATCTGCATTCCTCATTTCTCAAACATATGTACATTTTATATATATATATATATATATATATATATATATAAAATATAAAACAACATAAAAACCCTCTTTTTTCTTATCTGGTATTTGTATTTCTTTTAATAACATTTCATTTCCATCTAGAATTATTCTAGAGTTCCTTAATGATACAAAATGTTTAAAAATATTCTGGGGTTTGATTGTATATGTTTATGTCACTGTTACATTGCTTTACATATGTTTCTCAAATGTTTGTTTTCTTGTACACATTTCTCTCAGTTGTATGTTTTCACAACTTTTGTAATGGTTGCTCTATTTTTAAATTTTGTACAATAATTATCAACTACAAGATGTTGTGTGTACTTTGATTTGTTACTGTACTTGCCCATTGTATCTGCTTGTATTTATAATTTTGCTTGGATGTTGGGCCTGAGTCATGGAAGAAAAATAAGAAGTTATGTACCTACCATAACGTTCCATGTTAGTTGTCTTCTCTCGCCTTCTTTCTTGCTTGATGGGTTCGGAGCCGATCCCTCGGCTCCGACTCGGCACTTGCTAAGCTCGAGAGTCACTTTTACCAGCTCGAGGCAGCCCCATATCCCATGATGCAAGGCGGTAAGTACCCAGATCTCGTTTGTTGACAAAGGGCAATAACACCAAGCATAAAATACTTCCCAAAGGAAGAAGAAACTTACAGATGGAAAAAGGACCAAGTCTGAATGGTCTTTAGCATAATAGTTTCTTATACAAGGTCTGTCCAGGCCAGGGGGAAGGAGGGAGGGTCGCAAGAAAGAAGGCGAGAAGACAACTAACATGGAACGCGTTATGGTAGGTACATAACTTCTTAATGTTAAGTTGTCAATCTCGCCTTCATTCTTGCTTGATGGGACCGCGTCCCTAGCACCTCTATCCTGGGTGGCTCAATGGAACAAACTCTTGAGGACTGTAGAGCCAAAACTGGCTCTGTCCCTGGAGGCCAAGTCCAATTTGTAATGGGAAACAAAAGTGTGAGGAGTAGCCCAAGTGGCCGCTGCACAAATAGTGTCCAAAGGAAGTCTAGCTTGAAAAGCTGTAGAAGTAGCTAAACTCCTAGTTGAATGTGCTTTAGGTTTTGAGCACAGCTGTTTTCCCCTGAGCGTATAAATTTCAGTGATGACCGAAGAAAGCCATCTGGACAAAGTCACTTTGAAAACAGGAAGGCCTTTTTTATTATCCGCATAGGAAACAAAAAGTTGATCAGATTTTCTAAATTTTTTTGTTCTGTCCAAATAATATCTAAGTTGACGGTGGACGTCAAGATAATGTAGCTTTTGTTCAGCTCTATCTGAATAGTTAGGAAAAATACAGGGAGATCAATGGATTGATTCAGATTGTTCTTTGAAGCGACCTTAGGTAAAAGGATGGATTAGTTCTCAAAGATACTCTGTCTTTGTGAAAAATCAAATAGGGTGGTCGAACCGAAAGAGCATGAAGTTCAGACACCCTCCTGGCAGATGTAATAGCCACTAGGAATAAAGTTTTCCAAGAAAGATATTTCAGGGAACAAGAAACAGCTGGCTCGAAGGGGAAGAATCAAGGATGTCAGCACTAAATTTAGATCCCACTGAGGAGGAGGATTCCTGATTGGAGGCTTTAGTAGGAAAATTCCTTTCAAGAAGGCCCTGCAGAGCCTATGGGACATAATATTATGATCTGCTATCCCGACATGAAAATTAGAAATAGCAGCCAATTGAACTCTGACTGTGGAAGAAGAGGAGCCTGCATGAAAAATCTCTGCTAAGAAGTCCAGAACTGCCTGAACAGGGGCAGTAAAAGGATCAATATTTTGGGCCTTAGCCCAATAAGAGAAACGTTTCCATTTGCTTGTGTAAATCCTCCTGGTAGAGGATTTTAGTGAAGCTACTATGATGTCTCTAACTGGGTTAGAGATCAAAGGAAGCCTGGCTAAGGAAGGAAGTGGAGCAACCATGCTGTGAGGTTGAGAGAAGGGATTGACCGGTGCAGCTGACCGGATTGGTGAATCAGTAGATCTGGCACTGGGTCCAGATGCCACGGCTGCACCAAAAGGTGATGATGGAGGAACGAGAACCAAACTTGTCGAGGCCAGTAAGGGGCAATGAGAATCAATTTGGCTCTCAAAACGGTAGCTTTCTGGATCACCTGAGGGATCAGAGGAAATGGAGGGAAGGCATAAAGAAGTCCCTGGGGCCAATCCTGGGTCAGAGCGTCTCTGGGGGGATGGCCTGATAGAGGGAAGAGGCTGAAGAAGTCTGGACATTTGCTGTTTTGGGGAGTAGCAAAAGATCGCAACATGGACGACCCCATTCCAGAAAAATCTCTTCCGCTATAGATTGCTTGAGAGATCACTCATGAGGCATGAGGATAGCTCTGCTCAATCTGTCCGCTATAATGTTGGTTTTCCCAGGGATATGCGTTGCTACCAGAAACCGATGAGAGGAGATCGCCCATTGCCAAAGTCTGAGCGCTTCTCGACACAAGGGGTAGGACTTGGTTCCGCCCTGTTTGTTGATATACCAAACTACAGACATGTTGTCTGTGTGGACTGCAATTGTCCCTACGGGAAGAAAGTCATTGAGGGCTTGCAACGTTAAAAGCACTGCTCTCATCTCCAGGACATTTATGTGCAGATGGTACTCGAACGGTTGCCACGTCCCATGAACCATCCTGCCCTGATAATGACCCCCCCACCCGATCAGGGAGGCATCCGTGGTAACCGTGGCTATCGGGGACGGAGGTACAAAGCACCTGCCTTGGTGAACCTGAGACGATGTGATCCACCAAGCAAGATGTTCTTTGCATGTTTGTGTCACCAGAATCTGGTGACGCATTGGAAGTTGCTGGTATGACCACTGTGTGAACAGCATCCATTGAAGAAGGCGCATGTAGAATCGAGCCAGGGGAAGAAGTGTAATGGCCGCAGCCATGAGACCTAATACCTTCAGAACCATTCTGGCCTGTATTTTCTTGCTGGCCAGAATGATCCTGACATGAGTCTGAATGTCTGAAACTCTTTGATCTGTAAGGGTATCTGACATCCGAACAGTGTTTAAGTTTGCGCCTATGAAGGTAATAGACTGGCAGGGCGATAAGAATGACTTTTCGAAGTTGATTGAGATGCCCAAATGAGAACAAAGGTCTATTGTGTAATCCCTGGCTTGTATAAGCTGATGCCTGGTGGTGGCTGACAGGAGCCAGTCGTCGAGATACGGAAACACCTGGAATCCTTGACGTCTCAGGTGAGCCGTGACCACTGCCATGCATTTGGTGAACACTCTGGGGGCTGTAGTGAGACCAAAGGGCAGGGCTCTGAACTGGAAATGACTGGACCCCAGCCGAAAGCGGAGAAATCTCCTGGAGCGTCTGTGAATTTTGATGTGATAGTATGCATCCTGAAGATCTATTGAGCACATCCAGTTGTCCTTCTGTAAGAAGGGCAGAATTGACTGAAGAGTGACCATTCGGAATCTTGTCTTCTTGACAGACTTGTTGAGTCTGCTGAGATCCAATATTGGTCTCCAGTCTCCCGTCTTTTGGGGACCAAAAGAACCTTGAGTAGATTCCGGCTCTGAATGGTCTATTGTAACTGGCTGAATGGCTCTTTTGCAGTAGTTTTGCGATTTCTAACTCTGCAATGTCCCTTAGACCGGTGGTACATCTGGAAGGGAATTTGAGGGAAAGGACTTTCCTCGAAAGGAATTATGTAACCCTTGGATATGATCGACTGTACCCATCTGTCTTGAGTGAGGGAATGCCAGGCTTCTGGGTACAGTGATAATCTTCCCCCAACTGCCTCCAAGGAGGGACAGCCGGGCAACACCTCAGGGATGCTGAAAGGGCTTGTCAGAGAGAGGCTCCCTGTTTCCCTGGTTCTTGGACCCCTCTGCCTCTAGAGCGTCTGTTATTGTTACCCCTCTGCCTCTAGGGGTAAACTGACCACGTGAATCCGGCGTGACTCCTTGGGATTTACGGAACCACATCTTCCCACCCTTCTGTCCTTTGGGATAAGGCCTAGAAGGGGTGGAAAAACGGACTCCAACAGCAGAAAGAGTCTTGCCGTCCTGCTCGCACCTGGTCAAGGTTTCCTTCACCTGAGGGCCAAACAAAGCTGACCCATCAAAGGGAGAATTTGTGAAGGACGCCTTAAAGGGATCCGCAAAATCACATAGCCGCATCCAGGCTTGGCGTCTAAGAGCCACACCTGTGCCTCGGCTCTACTGCTCCATCCGCAGCATAAGATATTAGCCGCATGGAGGAGTTTGCAATGGAATTGAGGGTTCCTAGCTGAGAAGCAATTTTTCTTGAGCCCCTGCAGCTGTAGGATCCTGAACTACTTCTCCCAGCTCCTTCAGGATATCCCTTTGGAGTCTGGTGAAGTGACATAGGTAATTCAGCGAACGCATAGCAAAGGTCGCTGAGGAAAACATCCGCTTACCGTACCTATCCATGGTCCTAGAGTCCTTATTAGGAGGATGGACGGCACGGAAGGATCTGCAAGTTCCTTTTGGTGGCCGCAGCCACCACCATGGCATCAGCGGGACACCCTTAGTAAGGAATTGTTTGTCGCTCGGGGCAGTGATAAATTTTGAAGGCCTCCTAGGGACTGGCTCTACAGAGTCAGGAGCTGCCCACGCCTTTCGTGCAATCACCTGCATAAGGGGGTCGAAAGGCGGAGATACCCAGGAGGTGGAGGGCCAAGATCCAAATGCCTCTAGGTATACTGACTCATCCTCAGAGGGATTGTTGGTGGGCCAGTTTCCCCTCTGTTTCAGAAGTTCTAGGATGTCTGAGAAGGAGACATCCTCAGAGGGGGATCTAGGGGATCCCTCTGACTCATCAAAGTCAGTATCCGAAGTGACAGACTCGGGGGAGTCTACATGCTTCCTCTTACAAGTCCTCTTCCTAGGAAGATCTCCCGAAACATCAGGAGAATCCTCGGAAGAGGGGGAAATTCCCAATGGGGAAACCTGAGGTGGAGGATCTCTGTGTCCTGTAGCAAGAGAAGTGGCAGAGATGTCAACAGGTACTATAGAGGGAGGAGCTACGGGAACAGACTGCTGACTGATACCAGTGGCCAGTACACTCTTCATCACCTCGAATGCTCCCTCCCAGGCAGGTCTGAGAGAACCCGCTCCGAAGAGCTAGGAACTCCAGGGACCACCGAAAGGGAAGTCTCCGAGGCAGATGTCGGAGCCGAGCTCACCAAGGCTGAGGCTCCAAGGGGAAGAGTGGGTTCAGACAAGGGTCTGATGCCACTCACCCCCTCGGAGGAGACCATGGAAGCCCGACCACCGAATCCCTCTAAGGAAGGTCTCGAAGAGGAGATAAGAGTAGAGGCTGAAGGAACAGAAGGGGGTATCCGTCCTCCAGCCGTAGCAGTAACCATTCCCGAAGACTCCATCTCCAAACTCTGGGGTAGAGTTGAAGGAGGAACTGTAACGGGGTGTGGACCAACAGTCGTCTGTTGAGACGGACTGTGTAACATTTGGGCCAGTACCTGTGACTTGAGTAATCTACTGACCACTCTCTCTAGGTCATGATCTGACAACCTGGATGACCTTGAAGATCGGCTCCGATGGCTCCGTTCCGATAGAAGAGGTGAAGCCGGAGCCGAAAGTATCGGCCCCAAGGAAGGAGACCTCGACCTCTTCCTGGAATGAGCCATCGGAGCCGATACCATAGATCCTGTCGGAGCCGACCTCTCGGAGCCGACAGGAAGCCTTGATGTATCGGCCCCAGCCGGAGCCGATACAGCCACCAAAGTAACGGTGTCGGAGCTGATCGGAGCCGACACCGATGCCTGTGCCACATGGGTGTCGGAGCCGATCGGAGCCGACATCGGCGGCTAATACAGATTCAGCACCGATAGCCATCGGTGCCGAAGGCTTTGTCAAGCTAGAATCGGCTCCAGCCGAGCTGATCTCGACTCAGTATGCAGTCGGAGCCGAGGCCGCAGGCTTAGATACAGAAGCCTGGGCCTTGGAAGGTTTTACTGATTTTGGTGGAGCCGACTTAGCCGGAGAGCCCTCCGGCTTAAGAAGGCCCCTAAGAATCAGTTTATTTCGTCTCTCCTGCAGGACTCTCTGGCTGAAGGAGTGACAAATAGCACAGGAGTCCTGCAGGTGAAGAGGGCCCAGACAATACAGGCAAGAAGTGTGACCATCTGTCAGAGACATCTTCTGACAGCACGAGTCACACTTCTTAAAACCTGAGACCCTCTCCTTTGACATGGTGCCGAAAAACACACACACACACACCAGTCAAAATTAAGTTAAATAAAATACCAAAAGGTATTCTATAAACCAACACACACACCCTAACAGGGGGGGGATGGGATAGGGAAAAGATTGACTAACAAAAAATTAAAGGAGACAGGAATTTCTGTCAGAAAAGGTACAATTAAACTTAAAACTATCAATAAAAGGTTTTTGACTAAAAAGGGGCTTAAATATCACAAAGTGAACAACTTACCAGGAGCTGGTAAAAAGAAGACCTCCTAAGCGAAGCGGCAAACGAGATCTGGGTACTTACCGCCTTGCATCATGGGATATGGGGCTGCCTCGAGCTGGTAAAAGTGACTCTCGAGCTTAGCAAGTGCCGAGTCGGAGCCGAGGGATCGGCTCCGAACCCATCAAGCAAGAATGAAGGCGAGATTGACAACTTAACATTGTTCTTACACATTCAGTTATCCAGTTAACAAAATTAAAATAAATAAATATAAAAATTGGCCAAGTTTCAATGGAAAATCTTTTGTTGTCAGGCTGGGTAAAACAAGAATAGTCTTCTTTGTTCCAGGTCAATCAGCCTTCTAATTTTGCAATACTGTTTCTTTAAACATATTTTTACTTTGTAAACTTTGAAGTACTTTTTAAGCTTTTGAGACAGTAACCTGTGCAATTTAAAATGTTTACTTGTGAGGTAGAAGTGTATGATTCCATTGAATTCAGTAACTTTAACAGTTTTGATGCCATAGCATATAAGCCGCTATGGTGACGAACAGATTTCAATAGTCATTCAACGTCAGTTTCTTATATACTGATGACATATCATTTGCAGAAATCTATTTTCTTATAAACACAATAGCAATAGTTCCAGAAGTTTGTTTTTTTAGACAATAGGTTCAACAACCTAAAAGTTGCTTCCATTGACCTTGATGTGTTGTTTTATGGTATCATAGATGTCATCTTCATTTGTAGAAACTCTGGGCAGGTAGGTATCAAAGCCAGTAGAAGAGCTGTGGCCTGTTCGATCTGCCATGTTGTATATATGGAAACATTCCCTTTTTATATACATCCCTGTAGTGACATGTTAGTAAGCAAATATAATTTTACTTTATGTTCAGCGAGGGATGTTCTATGGGACAGTGGCATTGCCCTTCCCACTTTCATTACAAATATGGCTGGTTAGCTAAAAATAAACACGCAGTGCTCTTTTCAAAGTAGTAGAGCTTTTGTGTTGATATACCTAGGCAGAGGGTATGAGAAACAGGGGATCTTGCTTCCTGAGTGCTGTTGGTTAAGTGATTTGTTATTTTGATGTTCTTCATCATTTCCAGCAGTATTATTCTAACAGGCAGTCATTTCTGCAAATTCTGTTTTGAGGGTGATGAAGTGGTCTTCAATATGCTGTACTTTGTGATAATTAAGAGTGTGCTCAGATATAGGACCTAAAACAGTAATGGTTTATAACTGTTCAAAAAAAATTTCAGTGGTGGGTAGTCAAACCTTTGTTTGTATTAATTATGTTACAATACAATGGATGGAAAAGCATAGCTTATAAAAAATTATTCAGGAACCATTCAGAATTTAACCTACTTTAGTTATAAAGCTGTCAAGCAGTAAGAGAGCTCATAGTTAGTATAAAGGGAAAAAATGAATGTTCCCATAAATTACAAAAAAATACATGGAACAGTATGAAATAACAGAAAGAAGAAAGGTCTAGATTATCACAACCAGAAAGATAAACATTTGAATAGCATCTGCCATCCAGAAAAAAAAAGCTGAGGAGTCCTGGAGTGAAAAGCTAGAAATACAACAAACTCATAGTAGAACATGAGATATATTCATATTAAAGATGTAGTACAATACATTGGCTAATACATTAGATAGCTACTTATTTGTAACAATCTGTAACCAGGGCAATTTTTTTTACTTGAAAAATAGTCATATTTTGCAAGAATCTTTACCTTGGTGATACTTATAATGTAATAATTTATGTGTAAACGTAAATTATATATTTTGTAATTTACAATATAAAGCCGCTAGTCTGTTTGTACTAACACAGGGAATCGAGTTGACAGATTAGCCTAAGAGAAATATCTGAAGTTACTAGCTAGTGTATACAGAGTAGTGGTCAGCAAAGGGGCTTTTAGGAAAGAATTATAGCAGGAAGAGAGTGGAAGAATATATGGAGACAATGCGAGGAACTTAGTCATAAAAGGCTCACTGAGTGATACAGGTAAGGAATACGAGGGTTAAAAATGTGGTGGTACATGAACAGTAGAAGAGATGGGATTAGTGGGCAATTGCAAAGAGATGCAATGGGAGGAAAGAGGTGATCTGGAGTTAATAAATTTGAGTTGTCAGCAGAAAGTTAGGCAATTTGTTTAGTATCACATTTCTTCTAGGGGACTAGCCTGGTGATATGCATTCAAATAATGTTTACTTATATGTACTCCACAGTCCCAAAACATGAAGAAATTAGTAACACCATAATGGAAAAGAAACAAAATACAAATACAGACTCTGAATTTGAAGTTCAAGTATGTCAAAAGCAGTCATCATCAAATAAATGACTATCATGAAAGTAAGATCAGGGAGTTAGTCAAAATTAGGTGTCAGCCAAGTGTAGAGAAGCCCTTTTCAGACATCTCCACAAATACCTTGTATACAGTGTTTTTCTCAGACTATTAAGGCCATACCAAAAGCCCTTTTCTAAGGAGGCAGGGGAGCTGCTATGAATCAGTGGAAAATATGCAGTTTTTTGTCTATATGTCATTTTTAGGGAAAACCTCAACATGCAGTTAGAATGTATGTAGATCAGAATATGTTCCTGAGTTTAATCAATCAAGATGAAAAAAAAAAAAACTTAAATTAAGTTTTGAAGTATCTTAGACACACTACCTCCTTGAAGTCATAAACAGAAAGCTCTGCACCTGTTGTTCTTGGCTTTTACTGAAAAGCTTTATTCTCATGTGATTGTACTTTAAGCTGTACAATTTCCAATTCCTTTGAGGGGATTTACATATGTTTTCATAGCAGTTCTGATTGTTGGATATTTTTGCAGGTGCATTTTACATCAAAGTCAAACAAGAGAAAGTTAAAAAGTTTTCTGCAGTGCATGTTTTCTGGAATAAGATTAGTGATAACACAGACAGTATTAATTGATGTAGCCAAAGACTGAAGTTAACTAAGATGCACATTTAGAACAAGTTAATAAGTTAGGACTGATTATTGTTTAAGTACACCAGTGTTGTGGGTTAGAGAGTTGCTTATATATCAAACAGAAGGAGATGTAGGCCAACAGTCTTGAAAAACTCATACCGGAGCATACATTAATATAAGGTACAAACTCCAAAAATGTACCCAAAATGTGTTCCATTAGCATTTAGAGATAAAGTCCTGACAGATAATCTGAGTTTGAATAATAGCTCGACTACCTCACACAGAGGTGGATTCTAATAAAGTAGCTAAGCTGGTTCATCTTTTTATCAGCGGGAAAAAAAAAGGGATATGTGTCTGGGAAAAACTATTATGATTGAATCTCTAGTGAAGATCTCAGGTCATGCAATGGTGCTGTCTATAAGGAGTTCAAGGCCTTTGTATTATGTTCCTGCAGGGAGTGCCTTAATGATTGCCCTTTTCTGTCAGCTCTTGTTCCAAGTGAGGGTGGAACATGTGGAACAAATGGGAGGAATTGGCTGATATGAGCTGATGGTCATCAGGGAAAAACAAAATGAAAACATAAACACAATTTTGCAAATACAGCTACTTTCAAAGTTACAAGGTTTAATACGTACTCTGTTATATGCACAGGCACAAACAATTGAGATGATGCTTAAGAAATTGTATGCAACTGAATCTGAAACTAGCATGGCAGACTGAGTAAATGCTGTACAGACTGTTGAGAAATGGCATATTGTGGTCTGTGTTTGTCAAAAAATACTTAAATAATCCTGGAAGTCAACATTCTGATATGATAAGTTTTTCACTTGTCAGTCTTCAGTACATGCATGAAATAACGTCTTGGAAAAACAATGCCCCTTCTGCTTTTGATTACAGCCATATCATAGCAGAATTAAAGAATTATACAGGGGCAGAATGCAGCATATTTTTTTTTCTGCATAATTACATCTGACTTTTATAATAATGACTAAAAATAAGATGGCATTCCAGTCAGTCCTCACATAGCAGCTGGATGTAGAGGCATGTGGGTGACAGCTGTGTCCAGCAGATATAGACACTGGATAGGATGTCAATGGATACAACCAAGTGAGCCTTAAATCACAAATTTGGAGATGAGACAGATTATGGATTCAGCAGAAGTGGGGATGAACAGGAAGGTAAACCACTGGATGCCTAAAAGGCCTATATTATATGTCATATGACAATCAAACAAAACTGCATGGCAAGCACTAAAGTTGGTTATGCCCAGGCATTAGACTGTTATCCCTTTTATTATATCACCTGTCCAAGCCTCAAACACTATAACCTGCTCTTCCTTTGTGGACCCCTTTTCACACAGTGAATTATTACTTTAAGAGCTAAACAAGAGACTATTTTTGGTTTCAACTTATTCATTACAGAACTACAAAGGACTTGAATGGAAGTCTTGCTACGCTGACTCCACCTAAATTTTTTGACCCACTGCTTTTTAAAATATTCATTAATCATCTTTGATAACACTGGTAAGGATAAGATATACTGATATAAACACATTTGTTTGGTCAAAAGTTCAAAATATTAAAAGCCAAAAATGTTGAAAGTGAAAATATTGAAAGTATATTTAATACAGTTCCCTGCATCCCTCATGTGGGGGGCTGTCCCCCCACCCTTGATAATTATATTTGCCAACTCCAGGATCACACAACAATGGAGAAAGGCCAAATTCCCCTCTTCTGTATTTTAATTTTCAACATTTTTGGCTTTCAATATTTTGATCTTTCAACCAAATGAATGTGTTCCATGATATGTAATTAGCTTGGCTTTCTTTTGCAGACTCTAATTTCAGAATTAGCCCTTGTTATCATCGTTTTTCAACACCTTTCACAGACCACATGAAGTCAATGTTCAGTGAATTGGTAATATCACATTCCTTAAGATGAATCAGAAAATGTATAAAATCAATTTTGCTTGACTGTTGTCTATTACTGTATTCGACCCCATACCCCGCACTTATCTCCTTGATAGATTCAGAGCAAAATGAAAACAGTGAAATAATACCCTTTAGCCTTGTAGTCCATTTCTGCAGTAAAAAATATTTTATTCTGGATCTCTTATGGATTCCAACTTACGAATACCAGCTTTAAACATATTTCAGTCAAAGTATTTTTAATATTTACCTTTTAGTAAATGCAGTATGTATTATTGCTCCCTCAGTGTGTGTGTGTGTGTGTGTGTGTGTGTGTGTGTGTGTGTGTGTGTGTGTGTGTGTGTGTGTGTGTGTGTGTGTGTGTGTGTGTGTGTGTGTGTGTGTGTCTATGTGTATATATATCTCTCTATATATATATCTATATATATATATATATATATATATATATCTATATATATATATATATATCTATGGGTCCACTTCAGTAGATCGAACGTTTATAAGTTTGAACCACATATGGCCAAGATCATTTGTTCGAACTTGTAAAAGTCCGATCTGACTAAATGGAGATCTCTGTACAGAGCGGAATGAAAAGATTTCCCATTTCCGCAATGTAGTGTGATCTCGGAGTTGGTATATTTAAGTAAGGGGGGTGTGGGGGTGAACCCCCCATGTGGGGGGTGCAACCCCCTGCTGTAGATGTTTAATTTTGTGTTTTTTGGTTTTATGTGGTTTTACGTCAGTGTTCGAACTTTTACGAATTCGAACATATGGTCTCGGTCATATGTGGTTTGAACTAGTAAAAGTTTGATCTACTGAAGTAGATTCATATATATATATATATACATATATATATATATATATATATATATATATATATACATATATATGTAAAACAATAACCAGTTTTATACTACTTATGCATTTCTTTGTGATTCTTTCTATTATGTATGTAAGGTTCTTGAGGCTGTGTTTTTCACCTTAGTGAGTGCTGCCATGACCTGCTCCCTGCTAATAGTTGGGGGGCTTATGCAATTAGGGATTTCATGGGGGAGGCAGGGGGAGAGTGGGGAGTGATGTTAGAGCTGAATCTGTCAGCCAGCAGATTCACTATGTCATTGTGCTCGGTGAAGGTGGTACCATTTACCACCAGTTCAGCACACTGCTGTGTGTTACCTTTAAGGATTTAGGCACAGCTGTAGAAGGCCTTGTAGTTGTTTTTAGCCTGAGAGCCTATTTTAAACTCGTAATTGGCCTTGTTGCATTTAATTAGTCATTGAGCTTTTGCCATTATGAGAGTTGCTCTTTCGGATTTTGGCCATGCCTTTTTTCCTTTTGTTATATGCCATGTTAACATCAGGATTCCACCAATGTGATTGTTTTGGGGGTTTCCTTTGGACTTACTTCTGTTAGGTACAGTAGCCATTATACAACCATTTAAATGGTCGCACAAGGTTTATGTAAACAGTTCTGCAAAAGGTGTTGTAAGCTCAGGGTTTGGAGGGGCACTGAATTTTGACAAACTGTCACTTCATAGGATGCAGTTTGCTTTGGAATACTTCCTAACCATTACAGGTTTTGCAGGGTTTTCCATGTTGATTTTTTAGTTTAAAGGAGACAGCTTTGTGATTTGACATCAGCAGTGAGAACATGACACAGGAAGGGGAGGTGCAGCAGTCTCTCATATTGGTGAGTACTAGGTCCAGTATGTCTGAATCTCTGGTCAGAGTCAGCACTTTCTATTCTAGGGTATTTCAGTTAATAATATCCAGGAAACATTAAGTCTGTAAGTTGGAAGCAGTGTATGCTTCCCAGTCTATAGAGGGGTAGTTGAAGTCTTCCATGAATTGGGTATTTGGATGGATGGTGAGTGCATGCAGCAAGACTAGGTATGAGTTATGGGATTCATGGGGCATAGATGGTGACCTATAGCTTGGTAGGATATGATAAGGGACTTTATCTATTATGATTTGCACATGGATGAACTCCAGGGCGTCACCCTGTTTGACCAGCCTAGAGGCATACCTGTTGCTAATATAGATTGAGACACCTCCACCTTTAATCCCTGTATGTGATGGTCTAAATGTGGGTGAGGCACTAACATCTTGCACTGTCAGAGCATGTTCTGTGGCTTTAAACAATGTCTCATTAATGGCACACATCTCTGTATTCTTCACAGTGAGGAGAGCTTGTAGGCTGTGGAGTTTCTTGTGAATGTTCCTAACATTGAGCAGTAACACCTTTAGGATCCTTTGGATTTTATTTGTTAAGCTGGTAGTTTTGTCCATTTGGCATTACATAAAAAAGGCTGTAAGGGGGTGGATAAAATTTTAGCCAATATCCACAAGCCCATGGTGGACAGGTGCAGACCATCCTTGGCCAAGCACCGTGCTTCATTAATCATGTATTCCCATGCTGACAAATATTGAATACCAGTGGAATGACACCAGAAACAACGCCAATTGTTAAAGTAATTTTTTTTTCATAATATGGCATCAGCCATGGTGAACGTAGAATGCTGCTCTGAGCAAGGCACATTCCTGTCTGAGGCAGTGTTCAGAGAGATCTGTAATATCCCTCTTCAAATAGTCCAGCGAGGTACATCTGAGGTCACTTACGCCCACATAGACTATGAAATCATACTGGTACCTGTGGTGCGTTGACTTGACCGTGTGCATAACTTGGTGGATCCTAGCTCCATACTGAGCAGCAAACAAACCAGACAAATACACAATGCTGATAACATTGCTGGAGAACACTCAAAGCTCAATAAATGTATAAAATGAACTTTAATAGTCAAAATATAAAACAAATAAGCACTTTTATCTAAAAACATACAGACTTCTTCAGATAAAACTTGCCAAGTTTAAAATTTGCACTTAATTGTGCTTCTAAATCACATGCCAACTCCACTGCAAAATGGCTTCAAACTCTTAAAGCAACAGTTGTCTAAAATCACAGATACAAATCCTATACAACACAATTGCAGTTTGATTAACTCATGGGCTAATAAATGACTGTTAAAATTACAGTGGATCCTGGCTCCAGATAAGCAACTAACCATTATCTTTTCTTGTCCAGTCTGGTGAGACAGAAGTCCATCATTGAAAGGACTGAGAGTGTGCAGTCAAACTAGATATGTATGTGTAATCAAGTAAAATTAATGTACGCTAAGACTTACAGCTTGTAGACTCTACCTATAGGGACAGGTGAGTGTCCATGTACACACACCTGAAGTATGTAGCTATATGGTGTATACTCTAAACTGGGGGACATGACACCAGGGAACCCCCAACAACACCTGCATTTCTTTCTACCACTGTTGTATATTACAGCCCATAATAACAGACAATAAGTTTGAGTTTTTTTGTGTAGTCCAAAATAAAAGGCAATACATAGCTTGTTACTTCTCCCCACTCAAACAGGACACATTTCTTACCTTGCTTTCATTTTCAGAATACTCCCTATTTCTTTTATTCTTTTACTGCAGTATCTTACAGCTAATACACTAAATACTTAACCAGATTTATGAATATCTGCTTAGTCTTCCCAGGCTTGTGTTCTGCTTCTTATAATCCCCCCCCCCTCAGCTTCAGTTTTACATTTTCACCTCATACAGTTGTTAACTATATCTGGAGATTTTCTTACCTTATGCCATAGCTACAGTTTACTGATTGTTTTTTTTTCTCAAAACTGCTGCATTGCTGATTCAGTAGCTGGACCCTGGTCTGTTTGTCCTCGCTAGGCTCAGGCTTACTTTACTACCCTATAATACTCCCAATTCCAACCCAGCCCCTCCTGACTCTACCCCTATACTTCTCCCAACCCATCACTGCATCCATATAATTAGAATGTAATCGAATAGCAACTGTCCACAATTAGCATCTCTGACTCATCTGCTTCATGTGCTACAACTCAGCATGTCCTTCTAGATGTTATACTGCTGTGACTATATCTACTCTGGTCCTAGTAACATTTTACAGTACAAACTAACATCTTCAGCAAAATCTGCCTTTCATACCATACGAAATGACTGATTCAAACTCTACTAGTGTTTATCCTCAGCAAATTAGCACTCTCTACCAACTACCATATCTCCCCACTAAATATAATTATCACTCCTATAAACCAGCACTCACTATACCAATGTTTCCCTAGTCTGTGAATCACCGCAGCACCAACACTGTACCAACAAACCTTCTCAGACTTCTTCAATTACAGGTGTCTTAATCTAAGTATTATATTATTATACACAATTCAATAAAAATAAAATGCAAATTAATTTGGCTACATTCTGTCCTTCATAAAAATTCTACCCCAAAAATGAGTGGAGACATTCACCCAAACCTCAGCTCCACACAACAGCAAAACAACACACTAACAGCTCAGTATTAAATGTTCCATTCCCTTTTCATCTCCCATCCCCCAATTCCAGCCTTCTCCTCCTAAATATCAACGTTAGAAAGACATGCATTTGGAACACTTGTCCCCTGGCATCTGCTGAATGTAGGCGCCATCCTAGTTAGACTTTCCTGGTAAACAAATGTTAAAATAAAAAAATAATAATTAAGTAAATATGTAAATAGAAGAATATCAGTCTTAGAAACATGCATGTGTTTCCACATATTCCCCAGACATAGTCATAGATACAGAAACCTGGCCAAAAAAGCACATAAATGACAATAAAATTACTGCACCTGCTTTCAGTATAATTAGGTTTGACAAGACAAATAAATGGGCTGGTAGAATTGCCATCATCTGCAAGAATTCCCTAAACATATCCACATACGCACAGGAGGTACCACAATTTAACAATGTAGAACTGCTTATATCACAGCTCAAAATCAATAATAGGAGAACACTTTGTTTAGCAGCCATATATGTCATACCAAGTAAAAATATCAACATTGTGGAAAATATCCTACAATGGATATCCCACCATATACAACATGAAACAATAATACTGGGTTACCTAAATAAACACTGGCAGCTTATTAATAGAAACACCCCATTTGATTCCATAATCCTGTATGGCTTTACATGTTAATTGCATCAGTTACTAGAGTCCACAAAAGCACTGGTAGGCAATCAACCTTAGACTGGATTCTTATTAATAGACCCAACAAAATCAGGGCAGCTGGTAGTTTTCAGAGGGACAGAGTGACCATCTAACTACTTAAGCTCTCAGAAGTTGCATATTCTCTTGGAAATTCTTACATAGAACATTTATCACACCACATCAAGTTGAATTGATGTATACTAAATACATAGGATGCTAGAGATGTAAACTAAATGTTAAAGGTGACTGGCAGCATATGTTGTATGACTGTATAAAACTTAAAGCATATTGGGATAATATGAATTCTCTCTTACAGTCTGTTTTTAATGATACATTTATGCTGACCAAATCTCTTATTTTATTTAATGCACCTTTTCCCCTCTTATTTCAAGAAAATAAAATACCCTCTTTTAAGTCATCACCAAGAACTGGAAAAATCAGATACTCCTACTATGAAGGAATTTGTGCACTTGGCAGATGAAGTTTCTCATTTTCAACTTATCAAGATCAAGAAAAGAACATTTAGAATCACCTCTTCATATAATAATATGGTTTAAACTCAAAGAACTGCTGGATAAACAGACTTTAACTAGCAACTGCTCATCACATTTTTTTTCTGTTTAAAAAGCTTTGTTTTATAGCAGACACCATTGAAAATAGTCATTTTAGTTGTTTATTATTGCTCTTTTAGATATGTAACATTTCTATTATCATATATTAATGTTTTGTTGTTAAATTTTTCAATAAAAACAATTGAGGAAAAAAAAAAGTTACAATATCCAAGACAAACATATAATTTACAACCAAATTTGTAACTCAAAAAACTTTGATAAAGACAATTTTAGAAAATCTTTAATAGAATATAACTTGAAAATATTAAAATCTATGTCCTTACACTCTACTGTCATATGATATATTCCTAAAAATTCTCAATTACCTTAACCCAGTATATACCAAAAGGTCAAATCCAATCCTGCACCATTGCTTACAAAGGAAAATAAGAAATTAAGGTTATAGCATGGCAACGCCTGGAAAGAGTGGCTCAAATATAGAACACACACAATGCATTTCATCTTTTCAGGCAACAGGACAAACTACCAAACAAAACATGACAAGCAAACATAGTATAACATCTTCAATAAACATCAAAACAACCCAAAACTCTAGTGGACTTACATAAACAAATTTTGCATCCAGGCCAAACCACCACTCCCATCCCTACATCCATCATTCCTATTGATTCAATTATTTTATGCAGACAATATTGTCTGTTACCAGCATTAACACCTCAAGTATCCTCTCAGTCTCTGCAGCCTCTACCTAATATCATCAGCTATTTGACTTCAGTCCAATACCTAGGTCCGCCATTAAAAAAAATACATAAGTTAAAAAGAACCACACTAGCTGCTGACCAACTCCCCTCGGACTACCTAAAAATGGCTGCAGATGTAGTTGCCTTTCCAGTCTCAATATTGATAGAAAGATCTATATCTAAAAAATACGTTCCTTCCATCTAGAAAAAAACTTCTTTTATTATACCTTTGCACAATGGCGGAACATCTATAGAGCTTAATAGCTACAGACTCATTGCAGTCCTTTCCTCCCTGCCAAAAGTACTAAATTCAAATAATCTTCTCTTGGAAACACAGAATACTTTCAGACGCCACCACAGTACAACAACCACCCTCCTTCACTTCATCAACACTATAAACCAGCATAGGAACAATGGTAACCTAGTATCAAGTGCATTCCTAGATTTATCCAAAGTATTTGACATTGTATCACACCATTTACTCACTGAACTCTCTTCTATAGGTTTCTCTCAATCCTCCCTTACATGGTTCCTTAGTTATCTATCAGGAAGGCAACAAGGAGTCAAACTGCAACAGGACCTCAGCTCTTCTCTTTCCCAGTTACCATAGGTGTCCCTCAGGGTTCTATGCTAGGACCCTTTCTCTTCAATATTTTTATAAACAAGCTTTGCACCTCCATAGACCAAGCAAATATAGTACAATGCATAGAATATTTGACTTTAAGATGTCCAGCTCCCACAATATCCAGACTCCAAGAAATCACTCAAATTTTTTTCTCTTCAATCAAAGCCCAGCTGAAAAATTCAAATCTGCTCCTTGAACCCAATAAAATAAAACTGATGCTCTTCACTTCAAAATATTATCTCAATCAAAAACAATCTTTCTTGGTTACATCCACAAATAATACTAAAACTGAGGTACCACATGTTAAATTACTAGGCATTGTAATAGATGACAATCTTAAATTTAATCAACATATTCACCAAACAATTAAAAAGACCCACCAGAAAATGGGTTCCCTTTACACAACAAAACAGTACGGAACAGACCCTGTAAGAAAAATCCTAGTCTCAACCTATTTGCTTCCAACCCTCTTATATGCCACATCTATCCTTACAAACCTAAGCTCTGCACTAAAATCCAAACTAGCTTTCTGTTGCTACAAAGTAGCTAAATTTGCTACCAACACTGCACAACAAGCTCACAACTGCCAAGCTTTAAAGCAGCTAAACTCTCTAGAACTTAACAACTACCTAGCACACCTACACTAGTAAAGCAAATAATTCATCAGGGGACTCGCTATACTCCTGTTACATCTCCACACTTTGTTAGTCATTTCACTTGTGTAAGGATGGCCTTCCAGAGTTTGGAAATGTAACAGGGATATAGTAAGTCCCATGCTGAATTATTTGCTATAAAATCTAGCACAAACGGTGTCTTACCCAATACTGGTTATGCTCATGTTCACCCCCTGGTTGAGACATCTAGTGAAAACATACATTTCTTATTTCTTATCACTAACTTTTTGCCCTCCTGCACTTGAATCAATACACCGCCTCTTTATCCCCCTCTTAAACCTGTACCATACTCATCTTTCTCTTTTTCTAACTGTACCACTCTATCCCCCTCATACATTTCCTGCTTATCTAAGTAAAAACCTTCCAGGTACATCAATCTGGAACAGCCAGCCTAGATAGAACTTACCTTGTATCCTGCTCTCTCACACAGATGTCACTACCGCTAGTCTCCTGTACAATAGTAATATCGCCTCTCCTACGTAATTTTAAAACTCCATTATATTTCATGAACTTTTTACAAACCTATACAATACTAAAATCTCCCCTCATACATAATTTTATAAATTACTTCATTATATCTCTTGAACCCCTTACAAACCTATACTGAAATGTAAGAACATTAAACTTCTTTACAACAATGTTTTCCTTCAAAGTATACATGCATTTACTTCCTGCAAGATTTTAGATCTACCAGAAATAATATTTGTGTAGATTTGTAATTGTTAATGTAAATACTGTACTGTATATACCTGTGTTGCAAATGTTTGTTTTTTTTTTTTTTTGTGAGAAAAATAATTGTTGTTTTTCAGAGAACTGCCTGAAATTCACTTGTTAATATAAATGTATTGCGATGGAGCTTTTCTCCCCAGGTGTCCACTGAGAATGGATTCTGCCCAGTTGGACTTTCCCAGTCAACAAAGAGAAAGAAAGAAAGAAAGTGAGACCTACAACAGGTAATTGTTTCCAATAAGCAAATCTAATTTTAGACAATTCTCTTTCTGTTATTACAGTCCACATCAGGGTCCATCACTTCCTCTTTTTCTTTCATATAGAAAAAGTTGATAGTTTAATTGATAATTTAAAGTATTATGGTGGACATTGGTTAAAGTTACTTACTTTAAGTAAAGCTGTGGAAGGTTGTATTCTGGGGTAAGCTAAACAGATACAACAGATCATTTTTTAGAGTGGTTTGCAGAAATGTAGTATTTAATATCAGGTGGAGACCTAATAAGTGGAATACCATAACTGAGCTTTGTTAGGACAGTCTTTGCAAATACCGTTCTATTGTCACTGTGGGGGATATGATAACTCATAACAGAGGTTCATTTGGTGGACTAGCCTTTCTATGGTAATGTGACTGTGTTATTTATGAATGACTTTGGGATCTAGAAGCTGTCCAAAGTATTTATGAACAGCAAAGTTGACTGTTATTGGTATTTAAATGCATTAATGTTTAATGTGTTAATATTTAGAGTGTATATTATAAGCATGGGAGATGCATTGGTGGTGGAACGGTTAGCGTTGTCACCTCACAGCAAGAGTATCTCTAGTTCTATTCTCGGCTGGGGTGCCTTCTGTGTGGAGTTTGCATGTCCTCCCTGTGGTCACGTGGATTTCCTACTGGTGCTCCGGTTTCCTCCCACATTTCAAAGACATGCAATAAGTGGATTGGACACTCTAAACTGGCCATAGATGAGAGTGTGTGTATGAGTGAGTGGTGTTAATGAACTACCATGGCATGGCTAGCCACCCGGCAGTGTAAACCTTGGCTCGAGATGATTGTCACTGCGGAAGTGACACCCCGGCCCCATGTACAAAATTAGAGAAAGGGTTGAGGATGGATGGATGGATTAAAAGCATGGAAATGGCACTTGTGAACATTTGAGTTATTCTAAAAGTCATTTCATCTGATGGCCTGTCTTCCTTCAACACTAGCGAAACATCTGGATACATAGCAATGTTTAGGATAGGCAGGTCTTATTTAATATCACTTAGAAACAATGAGAAAAAAATATAGCATAAAACCTATCCTTATGGAACTACAGGCCTTAGAAGAGGGATTTTTGATTGATAACTAGCTGCAAACACTTGATATGATCTGTTTAAGAGACAGCTTTGGAACTAGTTCATCATGTTAAAGCAGGAGGAGTATTTCCCAGTTTATGTAAAATATGGGTGTGGTATATTGATTTGAAGGCACATGTAATATCTACAATGTTATTAGCATATATTCTTCTTCTTATAGCTGTAGCAAGTAACACTGTAGGTAGCGGCCATTTTGCCAAAACCATTATGAAAGCCATTTTGTGCAGTTGTTAAGCCTGTGATTGTTTATGTAATCCAAAATTTGATGAAGTATAAGTGATAAACTAGCAAATGGCCGGTCATGTTACCCTATATCTTGATGGGAGTTGCCCTGTATTTTGGGCAAATGAATAATATGTGTATGTTTAAAATGTGAATTAACTCTTCCTGTTGTAAGTCAAGGATTGAAAATACAGGCTAGTTGTTTGGAAATAAGGGGGGGGGGCTGCCATTTTAAAAACGGGTACATTTTAGTTAGGTTGTTACTTGTTTTTGGATTTTTTTGTAATGTTTTATAAGCAGATTATAGCTTTGTCTGTTACAAATTTTTTAAAGACAGATGACAGTCCTTAAAATTGCTACATTTGGGATATATCCACCCAAACTTTAAACAATGTTTCAATAGGGATACAGATATCAACATCACTGTGATGAAGAAAACTTCTGTATCACCAGCCTTATAACAAATGCTTCTAGTATTTACTAGAGCAGTGTTCTGATTTTTATAACACTGTGGGGACAAAAACTTTCCTCTTCTGTACTTATTGTCTTTAATAAGAGAGTCCTTTGGGAGTGAACTATTTGGTTTAGTTACAGATTTCACACCAGGCTGTCAGACACTTACTCCTTTGTCTTTGACAGTCAGCCTAAAGTTTGTCTTGGTATTCAGTATCAGAAGTGGCAATGGGAACATTATGCTAACCAGATGTGTGTTTCCATGCTGGCTAGGATGTTTGATAATGCCATCCTATCTTGTTGTGTATCTAGGAGGGAGGTCATTTGTAGATTTCACTCTTCAACTTCTTCAATGGCCAAACTATAATTGCTGTTAATTGTTTTTAAGCTAGTTGAGATGTCATATATTAAAGCTGCTTGCAAACAAATGTGCAAACACAAACAGAGTGGGATAAATACATGAGTAGGCATGCATGCACACACATGCAGACGCACACATACATGCAGCCACTCACTCACACACACACACACACACACACACACACACACACACACACACACACAATGTAATGTAATTTATATGGGTTGTGAGTGACAGAAACGGGTCCAATTTTTAGCCTAAATATGTATATTCTGTGACATTTTGAATAATATTCTCTGCATCACTAAGTATGATTTTTGCAGGTTAGACGCTTTTTGGAAGGAGTCAAATAACATAACATTATTTTTTGTTTAGATTTAACTTAAGTTTATTGTTAGCTGACCATTGACATAATTTTGATAAACTTGTTTGAAGGTATTATTGTAGGATTTTTACATGGCTTACTGGATTGGAGGTGTGATATATCATCTGCATATAATGTAAGGTTTAGTCCAGGAAGGTCATTACTTATATTATTAACAATTAAAACAAAAAAAAAAGAGGGCCTAGCATTGATCTTTGTGGAATCCCTGTACTGAGGGTCCCTTGGAGTATCAACTGAATGCATAGATTTAAAGTATAGTACAAAATATAATTAGTAAACCATGTTATAATGTTGCTTTCAAAGCTATGTCTTCTCAATCTGTTCAGCAGAAGTTTGCAGTTGACACCTGTGAAAGCATGTGTCTTGTCAATACTCTGTTAAAGGTCTGTCATTAATATTACAGTAAATAATGTTAGTAGCTGAGAGCAGGGCAGTTACCATTCTAAAGGCACTACAGAATCCATGTAGATGATATGTAAGCAGGCCATAACTATAACGTTTCATAATTTATTTATATAACATTTTTTAATACTTTGATAGATAGGTCAGAGAATGAAAACTGGATGGTAGTCCTTGAAATCCTTTGGAGTTTATCTATTGTTGTTTGCAGACATAGCCTGCACTTTATGAGATAGTATCTACTTTTAAAATATGCCCAAACATGCATTTATCTTGTAAAGGAGAGAATTATATTTTTCTTAGTCTGGCATTATCTAACTGGGCTCAATATAGCAGCATAAACAAATTAATTCCCTATACCACTTTGGTCTTCTATTTCTCTTTTTTTCTCCAAACATGACTGCGTCATTTCAGCTTGTACCACACTCTCCTGTTTGTATAGACTGATATTTAATGGAAGCTGTTCTGTAGGAAAACAAAAGGCAACTAAGCGTCTGCTGCTTTTCAGTTTTAATGATGTTTGCTTGCAGAACAGGATATGCATATTACAAAGTGTTCAGCTTTGAGCTTACAGTCAATATTATAGGGACAGTTAATGCCAAAACTAAAGGTTTCACAGTCATGATGCTTTGTGATTTGATATGAATTCAAACATTGCATGGATTTACTAGTCAAAATTCTCAAGTACATCACATACTGTGCAGTGTGAAAGGTCTGAAGGCTGACATTATTTTGCTGTGCTGTTCTGAGATTTATTTCTTAAAAGCTTGACTGTGGCCATCAGCTTTGCATATTCTGTGTCACTGCATGGCATTTTTTTTTTTATTGTTTAATTTAGCTATTCATTTAACTCTCTCTGTTTGGCACAGAGATAGATGGATAGATAGATGGATAGATAGATAGATAGATAGATAGATAGATAGATAGATAGATAGATAGATAGATAGATAAAGTCATACATTCCAATACACACACACATACATGCATACATAAACAGATGGAGACAGAAGATAGATACAGTAACAGCTAGATTGTAATACTATTATTAACTTGCAGTATGTCTTGTAAATAATGTAAACTGATTTAGTCTTACATTGTAACACATATTATTTCTGATTTAGTGTTATGTATTTTGAACATTATACAGTTAGGCTTTGATTTTCTATTTTTCTTTGTGTATGCAAACTGATTCAACCACACCATATCTATTATCTGATATGATCTATTTTGGAAAACTGTTAACCTTTCTGTATTATAAAGTTTTGTAAACACACCTGTCAATTTTCATTGCCAACCTGGCAAAGTTCATGGCTTAAAATGGTCCCTGCACCTGAAGAACAATGTATTTAACAAATAAAAAATAGAAACAGGCACAGACACACACACACACACACACACACACACACACACGCACACAAACACACACACACACACACACACACACACACACACACACACACACACACACACACACACACACACACACACACACACACACACACACACACACACACACACACACACACACACACACACACACACACACACACACACACACACACACACACACACACACACACACACACACACACACACACACACACACACACACACACACACACACACAGACACACACACACACACACACACACACACACACACACACACACACACACACACATACACCATGCAGACACACATAATCTACAGCATGCTCTTAATAACTTGCTTATGCTGATCCTTTCATGACCCCAGTTTATGTTACAGTATTTATCATTAATGGTTATAATTTAGTCATTTAAATGTGTGTGTTTGTCACATAAAGAAATTAAGTTTCACATTTTCACATTCTGGTACTTATTTTACATTCATTACAAAGCTATCAGTGCAATATTATGTTATAAAATATGTATAATATATGACCGAGTTTCCTTCTGAACATAAACCATATATCTTTATGGCTTCAATTAAGAGTAACAATATAATAACTTCAGTATACTACCCATCAGTATAAGTTATAGATGGTGCTGTGTAACAGTTAATTGGACCACAGTATGAAAGCAATGTGTCATTTAAAGGAGTAAAAGCAATCATTTTACTGCATTATAAATCCAGTCAGGTGCAGTATTAAAGAACAGTCTGTTCAACTAAAGACCTGAAATATTTGTTTGAAACAAAAGTATAACAGCATCACAGATCTGTACAACATAAAAAAAAATGCTTCAGGTTTGTAGTGTCCATATAAACAGTCACAGGCTAAATATCTTATTAGCTGCATACATATATACCTGACATTTTTATTGGCTTCACCCACTAATGCTATTGCATAGAAATATTTGGCACTGACAAATTTTATTCATATTTATTCATGTCAAGGGTTCCTCTAAATTGACAACCTTTTGAAAGCTCAGCAATGAAAAGTGCTGGCTCAATCTGTCTCAGTGCAGGATAATAGATGGATTTTTTGCAAGTTTTTGAATGTGTATGTTAAGAACATGAAAACCTCAGAAAAATAGAAATTTGTTGAAGGGATATCACAACAAATTATGTTGGTTACCTTGGGGAGGATGATACACTAATTTATTATTTTATTTTATTTATTTTTATTTTACATTTGTTAACCGGGAGAGTCTGACTGGATACATATCCATTTTCAGTGGAGGCCCGGGGAGAAAAGCTCCACATGTGCAAAAAAAAGTGACAATCTATAGTCATGCTTACATTGAAAATTTAAAAAATTTTAAAATGTAAAAATTTGTGACATTATATAGTCATGGTTACACTGAAATTTAGCAGCAATTGTAGGTTTATAGTATGAAATATGTATGCAAATCATTACACAGCATTGGAGTGTATAGAATGACATGTTACACAGATTGATGTTAAGGATGACCATCAAGAGAAAAAGGTAGTTGGTTAAGAAGGGAAGCTGTTAGAAATTAGATGTAGAAGGGTTAAAAACATAGCCTTAGAATGGCTAGGATAGCAAGTTATTTTCCTTATAATAATGTTCTAATGGTTGTTCAGAAGTGTATGTAGTCTGGGTAGGGAAGGTTTTGAAAGATTATACATATAGGTTCAGGAAGTTATTATTAATGGGTATTTCACCTATGTGAGTTGTGTTTTTATTGGGATAGTCTGGGTTTAGACATGGATATGGCCAATGCCTGTTTAGGTGTTTCTTTGGGGATATTTTGGATTGGGGTAAGGAGGATGTAGTGGTAAGATCTGCGGGAAGCGAGTTCCATTTTTTTCCAGCAGAGATGCAGAATAATGATTCTCTTGCTGAGTTGTTGGCTTTGGCAGATTGTACTTGCATTTTGTTGGATGAGCAGAGGGATGCTAGGTTGCTGTAGGGGGTGATAATATTTGTCAGAATGGGTGTACTGTTAGGTTGGCAGAGGATTTTATGAATAACTATGAGTTGGTTATACTGGAGTTGATTGGCTATTTCTAGCCAGTCTAGTGTTTGATGATTTTGACAGTGATGGGTTCTGTAGGCTGTGTCTGTGGTGAATCTAGTTATATTATTATAGGAGCTAGTAAATTTGTTAAGGTTTGATTTGCTTAGGTTTACGAGGATGGGTGAGGCATAGAGAAGGGCCAATAGGAGATGTGTTCGAGCTATGGCTGTTCTGGCAGGTGGGGTTAGGAATTGTTTAATCCTATACAAGGAGCCACATTTTCTATTAATTGTTTTGATGGTTTTGTCTATATGAGCATCATACTTCAGATTATTATCAATGATTACAGTGATCCTGTTTTAGACTCAGGCATGACACTCCTGGTATACATGCACACAGACACACATATACACAGATTAATACATATATAGGTAGATCATAGGATCATATGAAGTTACTAGGCTAATTGCCTTTGGGCCCTTACAAGCCTAGCCAAGTTCTACCTTTATTTCCCTGAACAGCAGCTATTACCCCTCTCCAAGTGGGACACAGGTGAAACCCCTGGGGTGAATTTAGGGTCACCTATCCAATCATCCAACTGTCCAGAATGTACTTGAAGAGGGCCAAAGAGGTGCCCTGTTTTTTATGAAGTGGAAGTCTCTTCCAAAGGTGTGGTAACCTTTGGGAGACAAATCTGTCCCTCCAGCAAGTTCTATTAATGTTACATACCAGTTTAAGATCCTTAGAGTGAGTAACCCATGTATCATTTGACTTACAGAGATTCAGCATTTCCAATAAAGCATTCAGAGATTGCCTTGTGTGCAAGGCAGAGATTGCCTCTGAGCAGTCTGTATGAAACAGAATAAAGTGACAGTGATTTCAGATGATCCACATAAAACAGATGCTGAAGACCTTGAATTTTCCTTGTGAAGAACCTTTGTGGTCCTTCCAATTGCTGCAGGTCCTTGGAAAGATACATGTCAATAGAGGCATTGTACTCAATTATTGGCCCAATGAGGGAAGAGTACAGGGGGGTTATAACATTTTTTTTTCTAGAGGCAATGTCCTTACTTATGAGAGGAGCCATACAGAATACCCTTCTTACCACTGTGGAGACATGGTTGTCAAAGGTAAGGTTGCTATCAACCTGCATGCCCAGGTTTCTCACCACTGAGTGCATACTTAAGGTGTTGCTATTGATGTGATAGGTAGCAGGAACATTGCTCTTACTGAAAAGGATGATAATACATTTTTGCATTGAGTTTAAAGCCATGACTTTAGTGCCAATCATTTGCTTGTGTAAGACCCTCTTGTAGGATGTTGACATCATTTGGAGATTCTATGACCACTCCCAGTTTGCAGTCATCAGCAAACTTTGTCATCCACTGACCTTCACTTTTGCTTGTACTTCAGAGAAATAGATTCCAAACAGTAGAAATCCCAGGACTGATTCTTGTGGCACACCACTGGTTACAGGTCTGGTGTTGGAGGTGGGTTTCCCTATTTTGACTGGGTTCTATCAGTGAATCAGTTTGTGACTAATCTAATGATATAATGGTTGATACCTAACTGAGTGAGTTTGTCAGTGATGCAACAGTGGAGGATAGTGTCAAATGCCTTGACTAAGTCTAGGTAGGCTGTATGCATAGTTTTCCCCTCATCCAGAGTATTTGTGACTGTTTCGAAGAAGTTCACCAGATTTAACAGGCATGATCTCTCTTTGACAAATCCAAACTGAGGAGGGTCAAGTGTCTGGAGATTACACATCTCTTTGTTGATAAGGTCCATGATGATTCACTCCATGGCCTTGCAGATAAGGCTAGTCAGGCAATAGGTCTATAGTTCCCAGGGTCAGTGGAAGCACCACCTTTGTACAGGGGAATAACGGTGGCCATTTTCCATTCAGCTGGGATGAAGCCAGTACTTAGACCATGATTGAAAAGATTACCCAAGGGTGTTGCTCATTCTTGATGAAGCACATGTAGGATGCAGCCTGGGATGTTATCAGGTCACATAGATGCTGTGTTTTTGGCCTTAGAGAGGGTGTTTATGACCTGTTCTTTAGAGATACAGGGTAGGGGACAGGTGGTAGGGATGTCATGGGATACATGAAGCAGGGATAGAGGAGTGAAGTTTTCACAGAATCTTTAGGCCAACAGGTTAGCTATGTCCACAGGATCAGTATATGTGGTGTCATTAACTACCAGTTCAGCACAAATCTGGGCCTTTCCTTTTAGGTTATGGATTTAACTAAAGAATGCCCTATGGTTGTCTTTAGTTGAGGAAGCTAGTTTGGATCCATAGTTTGCTTTGGAGGACTTCACAAGAAGTTTTATCCACTTGTTTAAGCTGAAGACAGAGTGTTTCAAGTTTAGGGCTCATTCTCTCTCTTACTCCTACATAGCAATTTCTTCCTCTTGTTGTAAATTGTAAAGCCTGTTAATAGCAGTTGTCCACCAGTCAGGTTTGTTCTTCCTTGAGGAACTTGTTTTGGTCCTATCAGGTAGAGCTGAGTCAATGCAGTTACACAGGTATTTGTGTAGGGCATTGGTTTAGAACTTGGCATAGTTGCCAGCTCCATATGAAGGGGGAAGTGCAGTGAAGCTATTTATACCATCCTGTGAGAGGTTGTAATCTGCTTTAGAGAAGTTTTTTAGTTTAGTTGCTGCTGGGGGGGGGGGGGGTGTAATAGTTACTTCAAATGACACTAATTTCTGGTCAGATCTCACCAGGGAAGACCTCACAGGGGGTGCTACAGTGGTTCCCTATATTGGTAAGCATCAGATCCAGGATGTTTGCACCCCCTGTGGAGCTGTCAACCAACTGGTCCAGGGCATTGGAGGTAACGAAGTCAAGGTACCTTTGGGTAAGTGAGTTTGAGCATGAGTAATTTACCCAGTCAATGGAAGGGTAGTTAAAGTCACTCAAAACCATGGTGTTCTGATGTATCTTGATGGACTCAAGTAGATCAAAATAGGTAGATAGATATAGATATAGATATAAATCTATAGCTATAGATATATGGGGCACTTCTAATAAACAAAACTCCCAAATGTTGATATCTGATTTGGTCGACAGACATGCAGATTATGTCCCTTCCCCAGTGATTGTGTAATCTGAGAGTTAGAATATATAAATAGCAGGAGGTGGGGTGGAGCAAAAAACAGTAGATTTATTTTTGCATAGTCCAAATTTGTAATTCAGAGCATGCGCATTAGGGTGACAATAATTTTTTTTTAACCATTTGCTGTCTGTTTTTGTAGTGTCACTCTGCTGACGTATAGATTGACTTCAGTAGATATATATATATATATATATATATATATATATAAAAAACAAAACCGAATAAGACTAGGAAGAAATAAACTTATACTACTGAAAACTTCCGAACTGTTAAAAACAAAAACAGAAATCCAATGAATAGACGCTGAGCCAGAACTTATTTGCTGAGCGCTTTCGTTCGCTTTATTGGTAACAATCGAACTTCATCAGAGCAAAATGTAATGCATTTGCAATACTGTGCGAGCTTTAAATAGTCTAACTGGTGTAAAAAAATACTTCACTATGATTGGTAGATATTCTACGCCAATGCAGTAGTATTTGGACTAATGAGAGACACTGCTATAAAACAAAAGGTTTTATCTGCTAACATCCTGCCACTAGGGGGAGATATATGGAAGCACTTTACATAATTGAATTACTGAAATCTCGAATATCATATGGTCGAGACCATATGATCGACATTTCAGTAAATCGAATATGTAAAGTTTTAAAAAATAACACTTTACTTACCTTAAAACATTACGTGCACACAGAGGCAAGGCTTCTTGTATGCTCTGTGTGTACGTAATGTTTTTATCTTTTTTGTGGTGTTGACAGGAAGTGGGAAATCTCCCGTTTTGCGCTTCCGCATACAGCGCAATATGGGAGATTTCCCTTTTCCCCACTGTAGCACAATCTCGTAGTTGGTATATTTAAGTAGGAGAGTGTGGGGGGTGAAGGGGGGCGAAAACCCCCTGCAAAAGCGATGTTTGACTTTTTTTTTTTTTTTGGGTTTCATTTTAGAAGTTCGAGTTTCCAAAACTCGATCTTTTGGTCTCGACCATATGAGGTTCGAGATTTTGGGAATTCGAGCTTCTAAAGTGAATCCATCTACATATATATATATATATATATATATATATATAGATATATATATTAAATATAGATATAGATATATATAGATATATATATTAAATATAGATATAGATATGGGTCTACTTTCATTCACTGAAAACTCATTTCACTGAATTTCAATTCACCCTCAAAAAAATTGCTGAAAGCTCAAATCACTGAAAACTAATTTCACTGAATCACATTACACTGAATCTAAGTACTGTTGGGCAAAAAAAATGTATATGCCCTTTTCCCCACTGGAGTGCAGTCCTGGAATTCATAGGTTCATAGGTTCATAGGTTGGTGCCAGGCTATCGGCCCTAGGGCCTATACAAGCCTAGCCATAACAATTCCCTGGTTATTTCTTCCCACACTATTTACTTCCCTGGACCCCTGTCTAGCAGGGCGACTGACGTGATCCCCAGGGTGAATTTCCTTTCTCCCATCCAGTCATCAAGGTTCCTTTTGAAGAGGGCCAAAGATGCATTCTGCTTGACATGTATGAGCAGTCTATTCCAGAGTCTGGGGAGTCTCTGGGTCAGGAACCTATCCCTCCAGCATGTTTTGTTCATTGTGATGACAAGGTTTAGATCCCTGGAGCATGTGTCTCTGAGGGATTGGAATTTCTTTAAGTGTAGCATGTCCAACAGCTCTGGGTTTGACATGGCCTTGTATGTTACGCAGAGATCACCTCTGATTAGACGATATGTGACAGAGTATAGGTGGAGTTTTTTTAGACTGTCAGCATAGGGCATCTGCTTTAGGCCTGTGATTCTTTTAGTGAGGTATTTCTGTGGCCTTTCCAGTTGTTGCAGATGTCTTGACAGGTACATACCAAATGGGGCGTTGTATTCTATAATGGGTCTAATGAGGGATGCGTACAGTGGGACAATGACCTCCTTTTGTCTGGATGCAAAGCCCTTAGTGATGAGGTGTTCCACATAGAAGGATTTCCTGACTGTTGTGGCGATGTGGTTATTGAAGGTGAGACCACTGTCCACTTGAGTCCTTAAGTCTCTTATCACACTTTCAGTGTTTAGTGTACTGCCACCTATGTGGTAATTCACGGGTGCATGGTTTTTCCCAAAGGGGATAACTATACATTTCTTGGCACTGAGCTTGAGCCCATGGCTCTGGCATCAAACATCTGTTTCTGTAAGGCCCTTTTGTAGAATATCCACATCATTTGGGGATTCGATAATTGCTCCCAGATTTTTGCAGAATGTCCAGGTTTTCACCTAATAAAATTTGTAGTTTCATGGCAAATTAGTAAATAGTAAACTCATTAAATAGTCAAATACAATTGTTTTTCAGAATTCATTCCCTTCAGAAAATGCAAATCCTGTTATTTTAGTAACTTTCTAAGAGCAATATTTTAAACCTGTCCTTATTTCCAGAGTTTGACTCCATTATTTTAGGTGTTGTCCCAATTTCTTGTGCTAAGAGATTAAGAGGTTTGCCCCCCTGACGCTGCTTTCATGAGAGACACAGACTTGTGTTACTTTTCTCAGTTACCAAGAAGATACTAATAATATAAACTTGGAGGGTGTGGGAAGTTTGCCCCCACGTTAGGGATGCAAAGGAGGCTAGAGCCTGCCCTGTGTAAAAAAGATCATCAGGGGTTTAATCTTTGGTGAGTCATAGTTGTGGAAGGATTTACTAATTCCTTGTTTAAAAAAAATCCAGAAAAATATACATTAAAATTCTGTTTGACCTATGCATTGTTACCTAACAAGCAGAGACGCTGCATTGTTTGTTTTGTTTCTCGAAATGCTCTGGAGAGCAATCATTTCCCTGACATCAAAATGAAATATTTCCCCCAAAAATCCCTTCAGTAGTTTGTCTATCATTGCACAAACACCAGAATGAAGCATACCCTCCAAAGATCACTTCAGCACTTTGTCCTTGTATGCACAAGGACTAGAATTAAACATTTCCCCCAAAAATCCCTTCAGCAGTTTGTCCATGCATGCACAAGCACTCATCTGACACCAAAATTAATAATTTGCCCCAAATATCCCTACAGCACTTTGTCCATGTATGCAGAAGTACCAGAATGAAATATTTCCCCTCAAAGTTCTCTTCAGCAGTCTGCCCATGTATGCACAAGCACAGAAATGAATCATTTCCCCCAGTGATCCCATCAGCAGTCTGTTCATGTATGCACAGGACCCAAAATGAATCATTTCCCCAACAACCACTTCAGTAGTCTGTTCATGTATGCACAAGCACCAAATAACATTAAAATGAAACATTTCTCACAATGATCCCTTCAGTGGTTTGCCCTACTTACTTCAGAGACAAGCTGTTTATTTCTTCCCTTAGTCTCTCTCTCTCTCTCTCTCTCTCTACATTGCACCATGGCACCACCCCCTCAACCTGTGCAGCCAAACACAGGGTCAGTGCCCAAGCAAGAAGTTGAAAGTGAGAGTGGGAGGCACGCAGAACATCTCAGATGTCAGCTTAGGATAGGTGTTGCCATTTCCCTTAAAATGTGAAAAATAGTTGATTAAAAATATCTTTTTTTTTTATTTTATGCCCCTACTGTTTGCACCTGGTGCAGACTGCCCTCTTTGCCCCCCATTAGTATACCTGTGAGTATTCATATTACTTTTTACTTGATCCCCTTCATACAGCATTATGTATGATTCCTTTTTCACCATTTTTAAATGATGGTGCTCTAATGCACTACATATGAGATATAGGTCTGAGATACTGAACTGATTCTGTCATATCCCATCCAGGTTCCTTACTTTCTCTTCACATACTGTCTGCTGTATGACTTCTATTGCCACCATTGTTGTTATTTCACTGTTCTTCAGGCTGCTTTCTGATGTTTAGAATGAGGTACTGTTCTCTGGGTGCGAGTTCAGTTAAGATTTGCTTGAGACTACCAACTAGTGTGATTTAGCTGGAAGTATACAGCTGCAGTATTGGGTGGCCATGGTGGTCCAGTGGTTAGCATTGCTACCTCATAGCAAGAGGTTTCCCAGTTCGACCCTTGGCTGGGGTGCCTTCTGTGTAGAGTTTGCATGTCCATCGTGTGGGGGTGCTCCGGTTTTCTCCCAAAGACATGCTGTAGGTGGCTTGGACACTCCAAATTGGCCCTAGGTGTGAGTGTGTGTGTGTGCCTTCTGTGGAAGGTTGGGTGCAAGGCTGGAATTTTGACACTGTAAAACTCCACAGCCAATCATGAGTGGACAGGTGATCTGCTGTGGTGACCCTTAACCAGGAAAAGCTGAAAGAAGAAGCTACAGTATTATTCAACTGAAGTACTGTTTGACTCTGGTTTTCTGGCTGCATTTGGATTGGATTCTATTTATTCATTTAAGGCTTGGATACTTGAATTATTTTTTGATTTTTGTTCTTATATTAAAGTTTGTTTTATTTTTCTTTTAGCTTTACCTCAAAGCTTTTTCTATTTTTCCATTCACTGATTGAAAAGGAATCCAGTCTAGCTAGTTAGTGGGGGGGAGCTGAGAAATAGGATTTTGCATTTAGCTGCAAGTATATAGTGGCATTATTACTTAGTTGAAGTGCTGTATGACCTGCTGTTTTACCCACCCAACTGTACTTTTAAACCTGGTAGCTTTTCAGCAGCCTGTTATTACTATAAATTTGACTAAGGACACTCCTCCTGGTCTCTTCTCATCTACTTATTCTACTGGGCATGGATAGATCAACTGGGAAGGTCATCCTTAAAGACTCTTAAAGTTTGAGTTATCTTCTGTTTCATACCATCCCACTCACTTAGCACACTCCACCAATTTAAGAATATTAATTATTTTTTCATCTTACTTTTAATATCTGCATCATTGGGAACTAGGTTATCAAACACTGGTGAACCTAGGAACTAGTTTTCAGGAGTCATTTTAGGATTATTGCTTCAGTTTTTCTCCAAGAGCAGTCACTGAAAAATCTGAAAATAACTTCTTAGAAGCCGGCCTGGGAATAATGCTACTGTTTTACACCTGGTGATAGAATGAACAGATGGACAATAATTCCTGTTGGGCTCTGACAGGGCAGGGTAGATGGGACTCCACTTAGTGGTCTAGTTGCAGTTTTGTTGAGAACGTCTCCAGGGCATTTGTGCAGCTTGATTTTCTGTTGTGTCCAACTAAGAGGAGACAATAGCAAGTGTAATGAAGCCATTGATATCTGAGTTAACATTACTAATTAGGAAGCAGCCTTGGACTAGTGCTACATTTTTGCTTATGACAGAAGGAGCAAAGTACACTTTAAATCATTTTAGAGTATTGTTTTTGCCACTGCATTTAAACTATTGAATTCTGCATTCATGACTATTTTTAATTGTACAGTGACTATCCATTAATATTCAAAAAGTAGCTCGCTGATTGGTCAGCCCAACCAGTGTGCCCATTGTAAATCCGAGCCTATACCAATGGAAAAAGGTCCAGTCACCCGGAATATTTTTCCATTAGTATATGCCATAAAAAATTACCTTTCTTTCCCTTAAACAAACAAAAAATAAAAAATAAACTTGCAAAACCAGACACTTGAAACCAATGAGAGAGACAGGACAGACAAAAATAAAAGAATAATTGGGTATGTTATGAAAAACTAGAGAAACATACCCAATTATCCTTTTAATGTCTATGTCCTGTCTCTCCTGTCTCTACCGTAACATCAAAGTGTCCTGGTATCTTTTTTTTAAAAAAAAAAAAAAAAAGCAACGGAGATCTTCCTTATTCTGTTGCTTCCTATACAGGGCACCTGTCACACAGCACTGATGTACTGTGTAAGCATGGGAATGAAAGTCCCATATGCATGTGCAGTACATCAAAAAAAGAAGCGGGATATACTCGGAAAGTGGAAGAACACCACGTAGCCATCATACAATAACCTTATTTAAGAAAAGTAAGTAATTTTTTTCTTAAATAATGTCATTGTATAATAGCAATAACTGACTCTGTGGTGTGGTATATTGAAGATTTACCCATGGTTGTCTTTGTTTAATCACTCGAGATTAAACCCCACCAACTGTGGGTAAATCTTCAATATACCACACCAACATCATTAGTTATTTCTATAGAATTTGCTACTTCAGTTACTGGGTAAGTTAATTATTTCCTGCACTTTCAACTTAGATTAGTGTTTAAGTTGATTAGTGACTACATTTCCAGGATATTTCAGTGAACTAAAGTTAGAATTATTAGGTCTGGCTACAGTGGCAGTGGGAAGTAGCCTGGTCTCATTCTATGTAGAAAATCACCAAGGAAATTTCATCTTATCGTTGCAATTGGCCACAGAACTTTTTTGATTGTTTACTTGATTTCTGAGCCTGTACAAAGGCTTTATGTTTGCACATGGCTTGGCTTTGCACAGGTTAGTAGTGCACTGTATTGATTTAGGCATGTAGAAGAACACACAATTAACCCAGTTATGTCTCATGCACTGAATGGGACTACAATTGTAGATCCTAAACAAATGCCAAAAAAAAAAAAAAACTAACTAACAAATACTTTGCCAACTTAGGTAAAATGAATTCATCATAAATCATTAGCATGCATCAGCTAAATAATAGTCAGTCAGTCGAACATGTGCAGTAACTATAAGGTATATTGCTGACAGGGCATTGAAATAGATGAACAAAAAATTATCAAAAAGACCAGCTAAAATACCAGCCATTCTATTGTTTACTCTGACTACAGAATTATTAGTTTTACTGGTGTATACATTTATTAAGTTAATGAGTACAGCTGTGGTTCCAAGTTCATGGGACAGCAGAGGTAAACAGTTATAGACCAATCAGTTAAAAATCAATCTTGAGAAAGTGTTTTCAGTGATGCCTATTTCAGCTTATGGAACAGAATAAGTTGCAAAATGATTTGATTGATATTTACAGCATGGTTTCCTCAGAGGTAGATCAATGCTGATAAAATAATTTTATGATCAGATAATATCAGCAGTTGATTTAGGATTAACAACAGGAGCAGTGTTTGTTGATATGGCTAAAGCATTCAATAATATATGAATCATCAATCCAAGATAAATCTAACGGATCACTGAAACACTAAGTTTGTTAGCTGTACATAATAAGCTGTATGCTAGTTTCCTAAGAGAGTTCACAAAAAATGGAGAACCCTAAGATACTTGGGTACACAGCACAGTCAAAAGTATTACTCTGCAACCAAGGATTTCACTGCATCTCAGCTCTGATTTATATAGCAATGCACTATTGTTGTCCATATGCAGAGTCTTAGGTCTTACCCTTTATGCAATAACAGAAATTTTGCCATGGCTGGTACTTCTGATGTACTGATAAAAACTAAAAACAAATTATGAATATATGGGCTGTATTCTGTCATTTGACCAGAAACTGTATTCTCATTTAATAGAAACTAAGTATAATGCACCTTATCAGCATGTCACATTCTACTAAGCATGAAGACATTTTGATGGACTGTTTTATCACTACCTAAATTTACCCTTGAAATGGCTTAGACATTTTCTAGCAACATTGTTTGGGCAATGATTTGGGATTTTCAGTTATAAACTGTAATTAGGTTGTGCTTCTATGTGCAAAGGTAAAACAACAGCTGCACATTGAATTTTTGATGTCAACTCACAATTTCCAGTGCGTTTCCCTTTTTTCTGTAAAAGCCTTTCAAATAGTACCAAACATCACTTTAAGGAGAAAAGAAAATAAATAGTAATTTTCATTGTTATGTATATAAACATACATAGGAATGAAAATTACTATTTCTTTGCCTCTTTAAAATTTTGTATGCTCTGATGTTATTTCTTGGCAAATGCACAATAGCATGTCAATGTTAACATTGTTGATGTTTTGTGGTCAATGTTTTGACAGTCAACATTTGAGTGTTTTGACAATAATTGGTACACCTATATCTATATATATATATATATATATATATATATATATATATATATATATGGTTCCCATTCAGAAGCCTGAAACATCATAAGCCTGAAAATCAAAATCCTGAAACCAAAAGCCTGAAAATTCAGAATCCTGAAAACTCAAAATCCTGAAAGCCCAAAATCCTGAAAGCCCAAAATCCTGAAACTCAAAATCCTGAAAACACAAATAATGCTAATATGTCACTATAAAGACACTAATATCTACCAACTGACCCTGACCCTAACCCTAACCCTAAGGTCCGTCACTATTGCACACTCACCTGAGCCGCCCTAACCCTAACTCACTTAAACCACCTCTAACCCCAATATTTGTCACTATTGCATACATGCCTAACCTGCGCCCTAACCCTAACTCACTTAAACCGCCCCTAACCCTAACATAAAACCAACCGCACACTTACCTGACCCCAACGCATGACCTAACACCACAGGGCTAACAATAGCAAAGCCACAATGACATCAGTATGTCTATTTTGTGTTTTCAGGATTTTGAGTTTCAGGATTTTGGGCTTTCAGGATTTTGGGCTTTCAGGATTTTGAGTTTTCAGGATTTTGAGTTTTCAGGATTCTGAATTTTCAGGCTTTTGGTTTCAGGATTTTGATTTTCAGGCTTATGATGTTTCAGGCTTCTGAATGGGAACCATATATATATATATCACCTTCATTTGCCTGACAGTTCATTTGCACAGCAGAAATTTCAGTCAGCCCAATTGCCAGACAGTTCATTTGCCTGACAATTAGAAAAAGGCAAATAAAAGGTATATGTCTTTTCCCCACAGTAGTGGTAATATATAGTTGTGGGGGGGGTATAGCCCTACTTTGGTTTTATATTGTCCAGTTTTTTTATTGTTCACTAAAACTAAAGTAGGTGTGTTCCCCCCACATCCCCCTAACTATATATTCTAACTCCAGGATCACATTACTGTGGGGAAAAGGACATATAGCTTTTTATTTGCCTTTTTCTAATTGTCGGGCAAATGAACTGTCAGGCAAATGAACTGTCAGGCAAATGAAGGTGATACACACACACACACACATATATATATATATATATATATATATATATATATATATATATATATATTTTTCATATGGATAATATATATATATATATATATATATATATATATATATATATATATATATATTATCCACCTGTCAAATGAAGTAAAATATGTTTGTTTGTTATGAATGGAATCTAAAGGAATATGTAGTAGATAGAATCTCAAATTATAATGAGAAAGAAACAACTTGAAAGCCAAAACCAGGCTGTGTCATCATTGTATTTCTCAACATGGAATTTGCTTGGCAGACTAATTTGTCACTGGGCTGTGCCTTTAAGTACTTACATTGTGAGGTAAGGGGGGGAGATCTGAATGAGGTCACAAGATAGATGGAGAAGGGAAGGGAGGGCATATAAAACAGTCTGGGGGATCAGAGTTCTCTTTGCCACTACAGTTTGTATTGTTAGGATAGGCAATAGTACCCAAGTGACTGGCTGCGGTTTTCTATAACAGGTGTAACTTGTCTAGTCAGGATACAATAGATGAGACTTTGTGGGTTCTGTTCAAGCAGCTTTGTTATGTACAAACACATCAGGATTGAAGTTTATGAATTTTAACAGCTTAACTTATACACAAACTAGCTATTGCACTCATACATGCTCACTCTCTGGCTGCACTCTCAAAATGGCACTGAGATTAACACGTGTTCGATATTTATATGCACGTTCAGTCCTTGAAATGCTTCTTAAACACACAGCACACAAGCTCTGTTCTACATCCTCCCTGTTTGAGAAATGGGTTATACAATACTGACAATATCAGTTGACATGCAATCAATACAGATAATTCTCTGTCGTGCAATTATACAGAACTAGATACATATATTTGCAATCAAGTCCACATCGCTGTGTCTGGAAATACGACCAAAGCATGTGACATAAAATTTAAAATCAGATTTAGCAACTGGGAATGTCTCTGCTGAATGTTCAACCTTAAGAACATCAGCAACATCATCAGGAATGCAAGTAGAAGTTAAGACACGTTCTGGAACAAGACCATTGCCTGGATTGCTCGGAGATCTAGAGTCTGTATCACAGGAACAATGATGCAATATCAATTCTGGTACAGGAAGAAGATGTCTGTGATTTCTCCTGTACTCCACACCCTCAGATTCTACGAAGTAGGATCTTGGCTCAGTACATACACCTGTTACTTGACCAATCTGGTCAAAACCTTTCACCATTTGTATCCTCACTGTCTCTCCTTTCAATGGGCAAAGAAATCTGCTTGATTTGTCAGAGCTGGACTTGTGGAAAGAATGCTTCCTGAATAATTCAGTTCTAATAGTTCTGTTGTTCTTAGCTTTAGGGGTCAACAAACTGGAATTAATAGGCAATGTTGTTCTGGTTTGCCTGGATAGACATCTCTGAGCAGGCGAGCCAAGTATGTCACCATGGGGTGTGTTTCTGAGATTGAGTAAATTGAAAAAGACATCAGTATTGTCATGCTTTGACCTTTCAGGTAATTGCTTTGCACTCTGTATTGCACCTTCAGCTAGTCCATTTGACTGTGGATATACTGGATTGCTAGTAACATGTACAAACTCCCATTCTCTTGTAAATTTCTGAAACAATTGAATAGTAAATTGAGTACCGTTGTCAGAAATAACTTAGTGTGGACTACCATGGACTGAGAAATGATGTTTCAACTTAGTGAAAACAGCAATGGATGTTAGGTTAGAGAGTTAATCAATCTCAAACCAGTTCGAATAAGACTCTACCAGTACTAAGTAATGTTGATTGTTCTACTCAAATATATCACTGGCTACTGTTGACCAAGGTAGTTCAGGAACTTGACTTAGCTGAAGTGGTTCTCTTTGCAAATGCAGTTTAGTACTCCTGCATACTGAACAAGAAGAAAGTACTTTATCAATGTATTTTACTAGAGAAGGCCAAAATACTAGCTCTCTCGCCCTTCTTTTGGTAGATTTGGAACCTGGGTGAATACGATACAAAATCTGGATACATTCATGTTGTAAGGAAGCAGGAACAACAATTCTACAACCTTTGAAAATAATGCCATCTTCCATCAACATCTCATCTCTGTAAGGAAAATAAGTTTGCACATCTGGTGGTACACTAAATTGCTTTAACGGCCATCCAACATTAATGTAGTGGTTGAGCTTTTGCAAAATTGGATCAGTCTTTGTATCATTTCTCACCTCATCAAGTCTTGTGGTAGAAAAATAATGCACTTCCATTACATCAAAGTCAAAAATTCTCTGTGTCAAACTGTTATATTGTATTTCTGGGCGATCTGGATAAGATAGCAGCCAGATAAAGAAGTTTGCCTATTGTGTAAACCAAGTTGTAGTTTTGCAATTTGAGCATCATTCTTTGTAATCTCACTGGAGCTGAATGCATAGGCTTCTTTAGAATAGTAACTAGATGTTGGTGATTAGTTTCAATCTGAATAGCTCAACCATAGATATAATCATGAAACTTTGAACATCTGCCTTCTTGAAGAATAACTGCACCAAGACCAAATTTTGAAGCATCACAGGAAATAATTACTGGTTTATTGACATCATAGTAACTTAATGTAGGTGAGGTGGCAATTTTCTGCTTAAGGTCTTCAAATGCTCTCTGGTGCTGTTTCATCCAAGACCATGTAACATTTTTGCATGACAGCTCCCTCAAAGGTGCTGTCAACTCACTGAAGTCTGGTATAAACTTGCCTGAATAGTTGACCATGCCAAGAAAACTCTGTAGAGCTTGAACATTATCAGGTGCTGGCATCTCAAGAATAGCTGCTTGCCTGGATGGGTCTGGTCTCAAGCCAGTGCTGATAAATAAATGACCTACATATGTAACTTCTGGTAGTCTGAATTTGCACTTTAAAGGATTGAGCTTTAAGTTCACTTTAAGTGCGTGAACTAGAACTCTGTTAAGGTTGCTGTCATGCTCTGCTTCACCTTTGCCTCCAAGCAATAAATCATCTACTGTTATGGCACAAGGATAACCTGAAAAAATTTGCTCCATTACATGCTGAAAGACTTCACATGCATAATTTATTCCAAATGGCATCCTTAGGAATCTGTATCTGCCAAACGAGGTACAGAAAGTAGTCAGTAGTGTACATTTGTGATCAAGCATCACTTGCCAAAGTGAACTTTTTGCATCCAAGACAGAAAAAACAGTGGCATTCAGTACTAGGGCTTCAACTGTATGCATTAGATGATGCAGTATCTTTAATGCTTTCTTCAAATCTCTTGAGTCAATACATATTCTGATTTCGTCTGAGCCTTTCTTGTAAGCTGCTAACATGGATGACACCCATTCAGTTGGTTCTGTGACTGGACAAATTACACCTTGCTGCACCATTCTATTCAACTGAGCTTTAACTTTGTCCTGCATAGCTATCAGAACTTTTCTTGCTGGTCTGACCACTGGATGACCTCTGGGTCTAACTTCATAGAATACACAACTGGAAGTTTGTCTAACTTGTCATCGAAAACATCAGCATACACTGAAAAAATAGCTTCAGAAAAACTGGAACAAGGATATGTGCTTATATGATGAACTCCTTTGGTAAAAGAAAACAGATTCATTCTTAAACTGTCTCTGAGACCCAATAATGACTACACAGGTCTTCGGACTACATAGAATAACAAGCTGTAACAGTTGCTAGCCAAATAACATGAAAGCACTACTGAGCCTTCGGTTTGAATTTCTTAACCTCCATAAGCAACAAGTTTCACACTGCTAGCCACATTGAGTTGTTCACCAGCTCTCACTTTAGCAAATGTGTCTGCTGACATAACATTACACATTGAACCAATATCTACTCTGAGCTCTGTGGATTTACCATTGATCTGGACAGTACAAAATGCTTTGTTCTTTGCCAACAAATTCACTGCATCAGTCATTTTACCAATAACTGATGCACCATCTACATATAAAGTAGAATTGCAGCTGTCTATATGATAAACTTGCCTTTTTAAGTTCCCTTTCTTTATAACTGTGCGAGGTTTACTTGATTTGCACAACTTTTGAAAGTTGTTCCATTTTTTACACTTATGGCATTGCTGACCAAATGCCAAGCATTTCTCTCTTTTAGACTCATGATTGGCACCACAATTCTGATAGTTAACTATAAAGCAAGATTTAGGTTTTGCTGATTCATACTGGTACTGCACTGAGCATGCTCCTTTAATTGAACTAGTCTTCCAAATTGTTGGAAAATCATGTGGTTTCCTCGGAGAACCCACAGGGGCTGTGGTTCCTATGTGCTTAGGCATGCGTCTGTTTGCCATGTGTTGTATGCTATCTACATTTGCTCTGGACCCTGCCAAAACCATGCTCTTATCACTTGCAAGCAAACTTCTGTGCCTCTCTGTAACTTCATGGATTTGATAAATCTCAGTAGTGTTGCTTAGCGTTAAATCAGTGTCATGAAGCAAACTCTTTCTCACAGCAGCACTATTAATACCATACACAAGCTTGTCCTTTATCAACTCATCTTTTAAGTCACCAAACCAACACATTTAGGTTTGTTCTTCAGGTCAGTAATATAAGCTGAAAAAGTCTCTCCTGGTTTATGATCTCTTGTGTAATACAAATGCCTCTCCAATGTAATATTTGTCTGGGGGTTACACATGTATCTGAATTTGTACTTTAAACACTCAGGGTCTTCCCTTGATTCAGCCTGTACAACAATGTGGTGATTTTCACCTTCTTCCTCATATACTGCTGGTGCATACATACATGAACGCTCTCTTTCAGTGGCCTCTGACCCAGTTAGGTTTAGCAAAATGAATGCACTGGTGCATGCATCTTTGCAGAATAAGCTGCTGGTATAATATTCTCCAATTCTCTGCAATATCCTGATCAAATACAAGTGGTGAGGGCTTTCGAAATCCATCGGCCATAATTAACACATACCAGTGAAGGATTTTGCAAATATGCACAAACACACACACACACACACACACACACACACACACACACACACACACACAGATATACATATATATATATATATATATATATATATATATATCTCCACACACACACACACACACACACAGATATACATATATATATATATATATATATATATATATATATATATATATATGCCAGAAATTTATGCCAGTATTCATAAATATGCCCAGTAGCACAAAAAGCCTCTGAATTACTGAACTTTGCAAACTAAGTCTCTCAGGCACTGTTTGCTTGTGTCTTTCGGCTTTTCCTGGTTAGGGGTCACCACAGCAGAACTCTGGTCCGCTAATGATTGGCAGTAGAGTTTTACGTGCTGGCTTGCCGGGCCTAACACACAACCTTCAATGAAGGAATGGCCATTCACGCATGTCGCCACACAGAAGACACTCCAACTGAGAATCGAACAGGCAACGTCTAACTGTGAGGCAACAACGCTACCGCAGCACCTCCACTGCAGTACTATACTCCTGAAATTACCATACTGCAAGAAAGTACCTCTTATCAGTGTAAGAAATATTTCAAAATAAGTGCACTGTGCGAATGATCTGGGCAGAAACAGTTCAGAGTAAGAAACATTTCGAAGTAACTGCACTTTGTAAATAAACAGTACACAAACACTGAAACATCTCTAAAATGGCAGTACTTTGCTAGATAATTTTTACAGTGCAAGAAACACTCTGTAATGGCGGCACTTTGCGAATAGACACACCCAGCACAAGAAACTTTTCAAAATGGCTGTACTTTGACTGTACTTCACGAAATAGTTGCACTTTGCACACAAATAAACTCTTTGGAATACATGAACAATAATAAGCACACACTGTAAGCACTTTTACACACTTTGAGAAACTTTGAATAACTCTAGTTATGCTCTGAATACAATACAAAGTAGTTGTTATGCCAAAACACAGCACTTTGCCAAAAAACATGCAGTTGCTTTGCTTTATTTATACTTAATGTGCTGTTTTTGCCCTGATTATATTAGTTTTCCTCGTTTAATCTCCTTCCATGCCCATTATACATTTCTTGTGCTTGTTTTACTCTAAACATGCCTGTTTTGCTTTAAATATGCTCATTTTACTCTAAACATGCCTGTTTTGCAATTGCAAGGTAATTCCAAACCCCTTATGCTGATGTTCCTTCTATCAAATGTCTTAATTTTAAACATTTCTTTTAATCAACAAGCTTTTTGCGCCTCTCTGGCTGACCATGTTCGCTGATGACTGCAAGCTAGGAGTCACTATCAACTCCCCAAGTGATGCAGACATCCTACCAAAGGGCCTCTCTGAGTCCAATGACTGGTGTTGGAACCATGGCCTGAAGCTTAATACCAAAACATGCACTATCATCCCCTTTAAAAAAAACTCAGTTCCCATGAATTATCACATTGATGGGAGCCCACTGAACACTGAAAGGCCCATAAGAGATCCTGGAACCCAGGTCGACAGCCACATCACCTTCAACCACCACATTGCCACGGTGTTCAGAAAGTTCTTCTACATGGCACATCTTATAACCAAAGGTTTCGCATCCAGGAAGAAAGAGGTCATCATACCTCTCTACTCATCCCTCATTAGACCAGTTATCGAATATAATGCCCTATTTGGCATGTACCTAACCAGACACCTACAACAGCTGGAGAGGTCACAAAAGTGCCTCACAAAAAGGATCCTAGGCCTTAAACACATGTCCTACATGGACAGACTCAAGAAACTTCAGCTGTTCTCAGTCTCTTATCATCTACTTAGATGTGATCTCTGCTTGACTTACAAAGGCATGTCCGACCCAGCCCTTCTTGAAATGCTTCACCTAAAGAAATCCCATTCCCCCCGCACCACACACTCCAGAGATCACAACCTCATTACCACAATTACCAGAACATGCTAGAGGGACGGGTTCATCTTCCAAAGACTGCCCATACTCTGGAATAAGCTTCCCATTCATGTCAAGCAGAGCACCTCGCTGGCCCTCTTCAAAAGAAATCTTGACATGTGGATGGGTAACAGAAAGTTCACCTCAGGGATCACTCCAGTTGCCCTACTGGATAGGGGCACTGTGAACTAACATCAGGTGGCACAGTGCCTGGACAATTTTTATGGGATAGGCTTGTAAAGGCTCCAGGTCCATTAGCCTAGTGCACACCTATGAACCTATGAATAATGCTGTTTGTGCCCTTATAATGCTCAGTTTTATCTTTTTTATAAAATAAACTGGTTGTGCAAGGTTTTATTACCTTTGGTTCTTTTCTGGCACTTTTTCATGCTCATTACTCTTAGTTTACCTTCACTGTTAACCACTGCACCTCGTGGCTCTGGAATGCAGTCTCTGGAACCCTGGTTCTGACACCATGTCGTTCACCTAATCAGGGTACAATAGACAAAACTTTGTGGGTTCTGTTCAAGCAGCTTTATTATGTACAAACACATCAGGATTGAGGCTTATTAACTTTAGCTTAGGTGAACTTACATACAAACTAGCTATTGCACTCATACACATGCTCACTCTCTGGCTGCACTCTCAAAATAGCAATGAGATTAACACGTGCTCGGTATTTATATGCACGTTCAGTCCTTGAAATGCTTCTTAAAGACTCTGTTCTACAATAGGGCCCAGGTATTTCCTTTCCTGGGAGATGAGTGTTTGTGATTTTATTTATTTCTTCTTTAGCAGGAGTTAAATGTAGGGGGTCTTATTTCATAATGGGTGGTATTAACAGTGCAAGGCAAGATATCAGGGTTAGGTTTTCTTTTTTTTCCTTTTAGGTATTATATGCAAATATGGTTGGAAGTCTATGTAGGTTTGAAAGGTGGAACTGCTGCTAGCAGGAAAGTTCTGAAAGATATGCAGCCTATACTTAAAGGGTCATTAGAGTTGGCTGCATTATTCAGATTAGCTTCCTTGTCAGTCAGTTTGATCTGCCAAGCATCACTCCTGGTTAAGTCAGGCCAGTTTTAATTAAATCTCACTAAGAAGTCTCACCACACTAATAAATTATTCCCATGATATTCCCTCTGTATTGTTCTCTGTCTCCCTTAACTTTGTTCATAATAAATAAATAAATAAATACAATTTATTAAATTGGAAATTATATTTTAATCATGGGTTGTTTTTAAAACTATTAATGTCTACTATATGCAATCTGTAATTTAGGAAGAACAGACTGGTATAGGCAAGAAGTTGAACAGTTATGTTGGATAACACGTTTGGGAGGCAGATTTAATGGCACTTGCCTCTGATTGTTTTCAAAAGAGAAGAACATGGTATTGCACATCAGGATATGATGAGATGTTGTGACATCATGCGGCCATTGCCAGGAGTTGCTGGGCAGTTGCAATCCTTGTGTAATGGCCTGATTTCCTTGAGTTGCTTAAAAGAAAAGAAAAGAAAATCTTTCTGAAGGTACAGAATAAGTGCAGGTGATGTTGCTAGCCAGGAAACCAAGAGAGAATGACTTTTGGTGAAATAATAAATAATGACAATAATTAGAGTCATAGATTTCTTTTACATCAGAAAATATACATTAATTTTTAAGATCTTATTCTGTCTATGGAGCATTTTAAAGTGTCCTTGGCTGTGAACCTTTCAGATTTGTCCCAAGTTGTTGCGAACTGTGCATTGCAGACAAGGTACAAAGTTGATTCCCTTCTGTGGTCCTGACTGTTTAAAAAAACAGATAAAGCAAAAGAATGTAAATAAATAGGGATTAGTGTTACTAGGCTGCAGATGGTTTGCTTAGTACTTCCCTTGTCTTGGGTTGTCAATGATCCTGTTGAGGTGGTCTTAGAACGTAGAATGGGATAAATATATATATATATATATATATATATATATATATATATATGTATACTTCAACTTTTAAATGTCGAAATTCCAAAATCTCGACTTTTAAAAAAATGTACCCAAAACATCGAGATTTCAGAATCTCGACATTTAAAAGTGGGTTAAAAAAACAAAACAAAAATAAAGTAAAGCAAACTGTTTGCAAGGGGGCAACCCCCCTGCACAATCCCCTACTTAAATATATCAACTCCAAGATTACACTACAGTGAAAAGAATGGTAAGTGCAACAGGAGCATTACTGTTCTCCTGATTGTAGCACGATCTCAGAGTTGGTATATTTAAGTAGGGGTGTGTGGGGGTGCAGCGGGGCTTGTCCCCTGCAAACACTTTATTTCAAGTCTCTCTCTCTTTTTTTTTTTTTAACCCACTTTTAAATGTCGAGATTCTGAAATCTCATTGTTTTGGGTACTTTTTTTAAAAGACGAGATTTCGGAATTTTGACATTTAAAAGTGGACCAATATACATATATATATATATATATATATATATATATATATGGATATAACTCGACCCATCGAAATTACGTTTCAACAAAATATAAACAGACAAACTCCTTTTTGCAAAAGTGCATTTTCACGAAAATGCAGTTTCGTGAATAGGCAACTAAGCGGACAGCAACGGGGGCTGTTGCTTAGATCGCGGCACAGCGGGGATAAGGGAATATTCCCTTTTCCACACTGTAGGGCAATCTCGGAGTGAGAATCTAAAAGTAGCGGGGGTGTGGGGGTTGTTCTTGTTGTGGTTTTTTTTTCGGTTTATTTGTATTTCGCAAAAGTGCATTTTCTTGAAAATGCACTTTCGTAAAAAAGAGTTCATCTGTTTATGTTTCGTTGAAACGTAACTTCAATGGGTGAAAGTAGACTCATGTATGTGTGTGTGTGTGTGTGTGTGTGTGTGTGTGTGTGTGTGTGTGTGTGTGTGTGTGTGTGTGTGTGTGTGTGTGTGTGTGTGTGTGTGTGTGTGTGTGTGTGTGTGTGTGTGTGTATATATATATATATATATATATATATATATGTGTATATATGATCCAGGAAGACAGGGTGAGTCTTCAGGCTGGGTTTTCAGTGGAGGTTGAAGCAGGGTTAGGCTTGTGTCACCCCTCAAGAAAGTTAATATTGTAAATAATAATGATGATGATGATGATGATATGAGGTGAGGACAGGGTGGAAGATTCCATGTGGAAGTGGTAGGGGTAACTGCACTGTTGTGTTTCTTTATCAGGATGGCAAAAGTGGAAGACTTAGCAAGGAAATGGCAAGAACTGGTGTCATAGGCAGATGAGTTATTTCAGATGGTGTGGGCAGAGGGCGCATGCTGCAGGAGGCTGCCCAGGTTGAAACAAGTAGAGGTGGACAGAAGCAACAATGTCACGTGGAGTGGCAAGAAATGGAGACCTCTAAGTCTATGGCCAAGCAATCTAGAAGACCTCTAGCAGGTAGTGCGCAGAAGAATTTGATCAAGATACACTCAATGTGGTAATAGCAAATGACAGATATTGATATTACTATGTGTGCAGGGCAAGGGGACTATGGAGGTATACACAGGTAAACAGGTAAAGTATAATGAAAAACACACCCAAAGATGAAGGTAGCTGCAATAAATGCTGCCAATCCAGATAAATAAAATCCAAAGCTTTTATTGTAGATAAATGAGCATTTTCACAATGTTCAACATTACTTCATCAGACAACATACCCTCAAAGAACTGTTCTATATATATATATATATATATATATATATATATATATATATATATATATATACATATGACAAAATTTAAAATAACCAATCTATTCTCTGAAAAAATGAAGCATCAATCATCCCATCCTAAAGGTACAGATGCATAAAAAATGTGCAAAAAATATAGTGTTGCTGAAAGTAATAAAACATTCAGTGTACTGAATGTAATATAATAGTTCATACAGTGACCAAACAAAAACTTAACATAACATGGGATATTTGTTTCAACTCTCTAACATTTGGTAATAACATAAAAGAAAATGCGAAAAAGGCAGGGGGGGAGGCAAGAACTGTCAAACCTAGATTATGTACTAATTACACAAAGTCAGTGTTGAGACTTCTCATTTCAGTTTTCTAGATTTCAAAGCTGGTTATAAGGGGACAGAGTCATTCAAGCCTAGCCTCCTGTGTGCACCTAGCCTCAAGATCCACTGCACCTCCAGTCTGGTTTACAAGGTCACCCAACCTGCTATTCACTTTCTGAACATGCAGTACCTGAAACAAGAAGGTATGCTCCTCATTTGTGGATGAAGTATGTTTCGCTAAAGCACTATATTATAAACCTCTCCTACTGCAATATATATGATCCCTGATCCTTTCCCTAAGATGACGGTTGGTCTTTCCAACATAAAATCGGAAACATACCTTACAGTGTGCAACATATATCACATTGACTGTCTCACATCTTGCCTTGACCTTAAGTTCCCACAAACGTCCTGTATCAGGGTTATTGAAAAATCTAGATTCATCTACATAGGCACAATATGCACATTTGCCACACTTATAAGGAGGTATGTTGTTGTATGCTAATTTGCTTACACTGGTGCATGACCTGAATTTGAGAGATAGGTGTAGATTGCAAAGTTTATTGGGGGCCAAGACTATTGGTGGGCAATAGGGGCAGGGGAATGAAGCTCTGCAGAGGTATGTAGTGTTGACATGGGCTGGGAACTCTTCTAGAGGATGTTGGATTAGGTTTAGTAAGTCAAATAGCAGTAGACAGTTTATTTTGGGCCTTACAATCTGTCCCACAGAGAAAGGCCATTGTCAAATCAGTTGTTTTTACTGTACCAGTTTTGCAGGTTGTATAGGATAAGATTTGGCTGGGAGACATTGTCAAAGTTTTTGACTCTATAGATGTGGAGGGTGTGCAATAGGTGGCAGAGGCTGAGTCACCTGGGGCCATTTTGGGGAATGGAGGTGCAGGGAGATATAGGATGAAAATCTGGAAGAATCTGGGTTTGGAGATGTGTTACTTTATGGCTGTTATACTTGAGAAGGAGCCCCATTAGGCATTACCCATGTTATCTTACTTTTTAACATTCAGGAAAAGGTAAGGGCTTAGGCGTGGTAATGCCTGGCTATGGTATAGGTTCATAGGTTAGTACTAGGCTAACTGCCCTTTTGGACCATTTGAAGCCTAGCCAGTTACCCCATGTGAGACTCAAACCCTGCACCTTGTGTCTTTAAGGTAAACACCTTAACCATTGTGTCATCCTCCCAATATGATCAATATTTTTTGTAAACTAAAGACCAAGGACAGAATCATGGTTTGGAAGCTTTGGCATCTTGATATGTGGATGGGATGATGCCGGATAGGTCTGGTGGTACAATCATGGTACAGTCAGAGGGAATGAGGTGTAAGGTGAAAACACATTGGCTTTCAATGCAAGTAAGTATTCACAGCCCCCGTGTAGGTTTCTGTATGTGTGTTCTCATTGTTCAGGTCCATATTCTCTAATAAAATGCTTGAGGAAAGATGTGTCTAGTGGGATGACAGTGGATGCTTTGTAGTGCAGGCCAAGGTGTAGTCATTGGATGTAGACAGGGGAGAGGGGAACTATTGTTCAGAGGGCCAGTGCATTCATCTAGTAATGTGGGTCAGGGCAGCTACTGCAGGACTACCCTAATAAGGAGGCAGCTCTAGACATTGTGGGAGGGTTTCATTGTAGGTTTTCAGTGAAATCTATGGTTGTTAAGTCACTTCATATCTTTAAGAATTTGAAGATGGTAGTCCGGAAGGAGGAAGTAGCCCAGAATGTGCATAAGCAGCTGGCCGTGGGTAGGTTTTTAGGTGGGATTTTGGATGCGGATCTTTAAGGATAATAACAACAGCCACACAGAATATTATATTCATAAAGTAACAGAAAGTATTCTAAGAACTAAGCCAACATGGGAATGGAATAAAGAGAGAGACTGAGAGAATAGGCAATAGTAGGTATGAATTTATTGGAGAAAACTGGCAAAGGAACCAAGGTATTGGCAGCAGATATCTAGAGAGGGAAAGCAAATAGAATGAGAAGAGGTCAAGAAGACATTTGGACTGCAGGCTAGAGGCTGCCTTCCTTATCTGTGATTAATATATATGATATAGGCAAACAGTGAAAGGCCTTTCCTCAGGCAGATGACAAATGTTGGAGATGTGATGGGGAACAAAGAGGCGACTGAAAACATATGTTCTGTGAGTGTAATGAGTTGGCAAACTTTAAAAATTCCCTAGAGAGTATTCTGTCAGAAATATTGGGTGAGCAAATGGCTGTAACTAAGGAAATTATTTTTTGACAATAAATGTAGAACGTATAAACACGTGTAAACACAAATATCACAAAGGATGGCACCAATGAACTAGAAAACATGAGCTTCAATAACTGAGTGCTTTTGTCTTTAAAATCAAATACTTCTTCAGAGTAACAATCTAGAAAAGTTTAATTCTTTTAAACATTAACGAACAAATAAAAAAATTCAAGTAATTATCTCAATTAATGACTTAAAGCCATACAAATAAATACATACTACGTACCAATGGAAATGTTCCTGAAAAACATCCTAAGAAAACACTAAGAAAAACATTAGGAAAAACTATCACCAGAAACTGCATGAACTAACAATTGGCACACAAAAGAGAATCCCAGCAAATGTAGAGAAATACAGAGAAATATATATATATATATATATATATATATATATATATATATATATATATATATATAAAACAAGCAGCATAAATACAGTAGAAACTAAGCAAACATTTATCCTGCAGAAAAGGTTAAAATAATTAAATAGTGCCAGCTCTAATCCTTAAAATGCTAGAAATAGAGATAACATCATTAATACAGGGTAATTGTAAGGCATTTAGCTTTAGCTGCCAAATTAATTCTTAACATTCTAACGTAGCTTCAGTGTCCCGAAATAATGGTGTCACCTGAATCCTATCAATGGCAAAAAAAAGTGAACTTTTTGAAATTGGAACAAACAGACGAATGCCTAAATAAAGCATTAGTTGATTTCCTCTTATTAATTTCGTAGATATGTTCTCTGATCCTGTATTTCAGTCTTCTATTATTTTTTCCAACATAAAACGCATTACAGGAGTTGCACAAAGCTAAATATACTAAGTGTGTTGTGTTACAATTAACTTTCCCTGGACATGGAATGGTTCTGTTATATTTATAAACCACAGCATATGGCCCTCCATGTATATATTTGCACATTTTACAACAACCACATTTTTATATGCAGCTGTGACTCCAGAAAATTTTCCCTTGACCTAACTGTAAAATACCCTTAATATTTTTCCCTCTGGAGAAGGTAATAGAAGGGAGTCCACCCAGACATGTTTTCATATCTTCACTAAACACAATATCCCAGTACTTTCTATATGATATTAACATACTGGTATGTGGTGTTACTAAAGGGTATAATAAAAGAAACTGTGTCTTTGTTTTTTTTTTTTTTTTGGAGTGGCCTCAAAGCAGGACGTATTTCTAACAATCGAACCATTGAGAACTGGCAAAAAATGATCCTGACAATGCTCTACCACCTCAGTTTCTATTTCCCTTAAAAGATCAATAAGATACTCCCTATCCAGAAGTAAACAGATCAGATGGTGTAACTCAGATATAAAATTAGAGTCATCAGAAATCAGATGAGATAGCCTAACCATCTGTCCCTTAACTGACTTCTTCTGAAAAAAGGGGTGGCAACTTTCAAAATGAAGGTACGCATTAGAAAAAGTTTCTTTTCTAAAAATGGTTGAGGTATAACAACCCTTACCCACATTTTTTCCAAGCATAATGCCCAAATAATTAATACTATCTGAGCCCTTACCTGCAGTTTTTCCAAGGATAATGTCCAAATAATTAATACTATCTGTATTAATAGAATAGGTAAATTTCAAAAAGCTAGTGGAATTCTACCATAAATTACAAAAATATTGCCATTGTTCTAAACTACCATTCTATAAAATCAACACACCATCCAGATGTCTGTAACAGCCATATATTAATGAGAAAACCCCAGGGGTGAAGACATTTACTTTCCCCCACGTGGCAAATACAATATTAGCAAAAATTGGGGTGCATACAGCACCCATGGCAACTCCTGAGAGCCAATGGAAAAATTACCCTTTGAAATAAAGAAAATTATTCTGAAGTACAATCTCCAAAATGGCAGTGACCATATGAACATCATGAATTGGCATGAACGTATGGTCATATAAATAGGAAGAAAACCACTCAAACCAATTCCATGAGGAACCACAAATCAACTACATTGACTGTGATAAACATAACACTATCCTGGTACTCCAACATATTTAAAATTTCCAACAGGTGCCACGAATCTCTTAAAATGTATCTCTCAAAATTCAACAATGACTTACACTTGAAGTCAACAAATTTTGTCAGGGGTTCAATTTTTGAGCCATTGGCTGGAACAGTCTTAACAGTGGGTCATGAGTTCTTTAAAATTATTTTTTGAGCTGAGATACTGGATCTGAATTGCCTACATATAGTAAGGCCTTGTTATGTTTAATTCTGGTGGCTGCCAAAAAAGCAATTACTTGAAAATGGAAATCAGAGAATAACCCATCTGTATTGGAAGTACTGCATATTGTAACACAAATAAAAGAACTGGAAGTGGGATCTTTAGAAAAAGGTAGGAGCATACGATATACAAATATGTAAATTGCAGCAACAACACATACAGAAGAATGTTTTGGAGGAGGAGGGGTGAGGTTTAAGGGAATGCAGGAATTGATCAATTTTATGTGATGTTGAACTGATAAAGAATTTAAAAAAGAATATATGTGATGTTTAAAGTTTGCAACTGGGGATATATTAATATGGTTTGTTTTCTTTTATATAAATGTCTGCCTATGTTTTAAGTGATAATTCAATAAAGATGTTAAAAATAAAAAAAAGGCAGATCTTCTTTTGCATACGAAAAAAATAGTAATGAGGTATTTGGATAGTAATTGTATGTTTTTCTTTGCAGGCAAAAAGCTGTCATGGTGGGTCACTCTTATTTAGCAGGAGGCTAGAAGAGCAGAGGTTCATCCTGGTGGGGTGAATTTGGGCCTAGATCCTGTACAATGGAAAGTTCAGTGGCATGGTTGTCAAGGTATGCGGTGGTGTCAATTGTTACCAGCACTGGAGGATGTAAGACAGCAAGTCGGTAACACAGCTGGGATAGTTATACAAGTGTGAGGTAATGACATTGGCTGTATACCTAAGGGAGGATGCTTATTTGTTTGTTAATGGATTTGTCAGTTTGTCAGTTGTTGCATACAGATTCCTGGAACCTAAGGTTATTTGGTCGGCCATGATTCCTTGGTAGGTAGTGAGGAGTACTGATAAGTTTAAGGCACTGGAGGTAACTTGGAGGTCCTTAGCCACAGAATGGCTAGGCAGAGTGGTTTATTAGGCTTCTTTGCAATGGAACACTGAGATTTTGTAGATAGGAATCTGGCCCATTTCTGTGGTGATAAGGGTACATCTTAACAATAGTGGTTTAGTTGTGTTCAACATGCAGATGTCTATGTTGTTGTAAGACTTATTTGGGAGATAGAATTAGGGTTTTAGAGGAGGGGCTCAGGTTGTAGAACAGCCTGGTGGGTGGAAGACTGGCCTTTGTAGTTGTGCAGGGGGTTAGGCCCTCCCTCTGCATTTCAGTTGGCACTCCCTTTGGTTTAGATGAGCTATGCTATGATGCCTGCTGGAGTTAAATTTTGTTTAATGAGCAATGAGACCCTGTTAATACATTGTGGTCAGCTGTCTAACATGTCTAGTTCCTATAAAGAGGTGTCATGTTACCAATGTGTCCAAGGAGGAGGTGAGCTGTCTATTATGCTGCCAAATTGTTTTATAGTATAATAATACTGATGTGTTTCCTTGTTTTTAATAAAGTTGGTTGTAATTGTTGTTGTCATATTGTAATAAAGTTGACAGCAAAGTCATAAGAGTTGTCAAGTGTGTCATTGGTGGGTGGATAACCTAATGGCAAATGGAGTTTGCTTAGCAGACTAAATTGTCACTGGGCTGTGTATTTAAGTTAGGTTGAGTGGTAAAGAAGGTGAGATTTGAATGAGACCACAAGGCAAAAGGAGAAGGGGGGCTATATAAGGTCAGATGTGGTGCAGGGGAATTCTCTTTGGCACTACAGTTTGTTCTGTCAACCTAGCCTTCCCTAAAGTTTGGTAAATTGTGGGTGGAAGAAAGGTCCTAATAGTTGTGCAAGGGGTAGGCACTCCCACTCCCCAGCATTTCAGTTGGCACTCTCATTGTCTCAGGTGAGTGCTGCTCCACTGCCTGGTGGAGTTAAATTTTGGTTAATGAGCAGTGAGATGCTATTAATAATTTACTGTGAGCTGTCTAATACACTGCCTAGGTACTGTAAAGAGGTGGTATGTTACTAAAGTGTTCAAGGAGAAAGTGAGCAGCCTATCACACTGCCCAGTTGTTTTATGGTGTGACAATATTGATGTGTTTTATTTTGTTGTTGTTAATAAAGTTGGTTGTTACTGGTGTTTTCATATTGCAATAAAGCTGATCATGAGAGTTGTCAGTTTGTGCCATTGTTGGGCTGGGAATAGCCTAGTGACAAACAGCACTTATAAGATTTGTCTCTTTTTGTTTACATGTTGTCGCAGTGGAATGAGTAATATCTGAGGGAACAACACCATTTACTGTAACACCCTGCCCATGAAAGAATGCCACATATTGTATGCTTCTGATATCTCATTGAGAAGGAAATTGAAAGACACAATAACCATAGTAATGTATTTAAACTTGCTGATATCAAAAATATGATCTGCCTCCAGCATACCATCTATATTTTATTTGACACAGATCAAAGCAAAGCAAAGCAAACTTATTGTCATTCAGACCACATAACCAAAAAGTGAACATCTGAGCAAAATTGCGTTCCTTTTAGCTCATTTATACACAGCACAGACTATTTACAACAAAATGCAAGTACGTAAATCGCATAAACAACATACACACACATAACACAAAGTTCCAACCAACCAAAACTCCATCTCCACACCGGCAAGACCAATTCAATTCCACTGATCCAACAGAACAAAGTCCGGATCAGCACACATCAAAGATGACAATCGGGTCTCCACCATCCAGACTCATCCAGGCCAGGGACCACAGTCTCCATGATCACAATCACCATCCACTCCTACACCAAACTTGTCTTCACCAGCAGCGGTTCAGTTCCACTAACACAAGCCACTCGGATCTGGTACAACACCCTCCAACATCATCCAGCACTCCGTCTCTACCATCCACTCCTCCCGGCTCATCTCTCCACACACAGGCCCAAATAGCCATGACCAGGCCAACCATTCCACCACTCCAACCACTCCAAGCCACCTGAGCAAATCCAACAGTCCACCATCCAACTGATCCTCTGATCGACCAACACCACAACCACCTCCTTTCTATACTCAACCACCAGCGACGCAGAAAAACAATCCAACTTGGGAAACTATGGGAAACAGCAATAAAACAAAAATAAAACAAACAACAGGAGCCGAAGAGGCCACTGCCACACAGGTACTACCAACTTACATAATCCCTGTAGGTACCTTAGCTTTCTTGTTGAGTATGCCTCCTTTCCCCTTCAAAAAAGGTATTTACTTTATATGTACACCTTTGAAGTCTAATTGTGAGACAAATGAAAAGAACAAAAACCACAGTAATGTAGTTCAACTTTTTCTTCTCAGACACATATACTCTGTTTTCTTAAGAAGCCATACCATATCAATGATTGCATTACTTGGATCATGTAGTTGCCTCTATTTTCACACATTGTCTGCCCCCAAAACAAGGTGACAAATTTTTCTGCATATTTCCGATGTGTGATTTTGAAGAACATAAAAGGCACAGTGGTTCAAGTAATGAATTTCAAATTATTGCTCATACACATGTACATACTGTACCTAAGAAAACCACATTGTATAACTGCCCTGGACTTTCATACATAACATTCTTCATTTCCCTTAAAATAGCCACCTTCTGATGTTAAACTGTAAGGAAAAGGAAGAAAAAAATTGTGACACTAATGTATTTAAAACTTGTTGGATTATACACTTTTGCTCCTACCATCCAAGCCATGGCTATGATCCATTCCATATAAAAGCCCTTTTATTTCTTCCATATATTCCCCCAAAGGTAGCCACATTTGACTATCATTTAAGATATTTGTGGTTGCTATCACTGAAATAAATAATGGCTACCATAATGTATTTAACTTGTTCCAACAGGCACCCTATCCTTATCTCTGTTATAAATACAGAAAAAAATGAAAGAATTGGGTTGTAAGCAGTGTTGACTGTTATGACTTCCTGCCAATGTACATGGTTTCCTTTCATTATAAAAATGAAAAAGCATGCCTGCAAAAGAATACCATCCCTGAAGCTTCAAGAGTCTGATACTGTCATCTGTCTCTAGTCATACTAGATGCATGCCTTGCTTATAAACAGCATGACCTTTCACTTCCAGGCTTCTTTTCCCATTCATGTAAATATGAAGTGAAGGGGAAGTTATCTGGAGAGTATAATTACTGCCAAAACCAATTAATTGACCTGCTGCAATCCTAAATGACAGAAAAAGATTATTTTTTTTTGTTTTCAAAGGATTTCTATTGAAATGTTGGTACTTGTAATGCCGAGATCCAAAAACTTAAAAAAGCAGATCAAAAACCTGGAGAAGAGTGAATCTCAGAAATTTCCACACACCTCAAACTTATTTATAGCAGCTCAGAGATCGCCATTAGGGAAAAGGGAATATTCTGAGAAATTGAATCTCACACTTAGTGTATGTAAGTCCAATCTTTCAGTCAGTCAGTTTCTATATTTCAGGACTCACTGTAGTGGGGCCTGACATATAAAACAGTTACCAATTTAAAATCCATTTTAACTCCTTTTTTCCATTTCTGTGTATCAGCCAATTATATAACTCATTGGTGGCTAGGTTGCAAGACCGAATGTAATATGTTAAAATGAAGAAGGCAGTGGATATAATTTAAGTGTCACTGCTATCAAGTTTTAAATGTTATATAAAAATTAGGAACACAACCTTTGGATCAGAAAACTGAGGTGACATTACCCATTTGCATAAAGTGAGCAGACTGGTATGTTCCAGTTAGAGTAGGACCATATTCTTTAGCCTCCTTAATAACACCTGTGCAATAGGCCTCTGACTAAGGCAAGACAGATTCCTCCCCATCTCAGGAGCATTGAATCACAGTTTAGTTCTTGCATTGGAATTTGCCAGTATGACCTACATATGTTTGATGGCACAGAAGAAAGCATATTGCCTCAAGTTTGAATTGTATTGCATATGGTGCTAGAGACCCCTTGAAGGTTTTACTTCCACACATCTGGTATTTAAGAAAAATAAATCTATTAGTGTAAGAGACAAAAAGAAGCAATAACATAGATGTAGATGTGAAAACTGACTTGTGGCCAAATATGTATATACAGGGTATGTGAATAAATAGGATAGCAACTAGCAAAAAAGTGGTAAGCTTGGGGACGGAGATGAGGCATAATATAAGATTTTAAGCTCATTTTGACTGGAAAGGTATTTTGTAATTCATGCAAATATCATTAGCATTTTGTCACACAGATCTAGGATCTGGGATGCAAACCTAAGCTCCAGCAGTGTGGAGGTAGTCTGTGTAGAATCAGCCTGATCTAAAAATATATGTATGAGCTTATTCTCTGCAATCTGCTTTTTTCCAAATTCCCAAATCATGCTGTTCTTTTATGTACTTTAGAATAAATCAGTTTATGACATTTACCCTTTCTCTTTTTACCCAGGCTATGGATGAAGTACTTTACCAGATAAAACTTCTTCTGTAACTCTGTAATGCTCCTCAATCACAACAATGTTACTCAAATGACTTAATATCTTGGTAATGCTGTTGTAACTGATGCCACCTATGATGGCATTGAAAGTTTAGTTTCTCTGAAACAAGTCTTAATACCTCTGTCAAAGACTAAAAATAAGACTTGAATGGGACCGGACAACATACTAGACTGTATTCATATCAGTGCCCAAGTACACACTATCTGAGTTTCTACTTTAGCTTTTCAGATTCAGCCTGTCCACAGAGTTTGCCGCTGATGGCTGGAGAACAGTCACTGTGACTTCCCTATGGTCCCTCTACAGGCAATTATTGGTTCATCAGCCTTACCAGTTTTATATGCAAAACTGTGGAATATATCAGAACTCCTTTATACAGACACAAACAACCTAACTTATTGTGAAGGACAGGTCCTGTGTCCTGAGCCTAGTAATATTCTTTGAAAGGGTTACAAAGGTTGTGCACAATGGTCACTCGGCACACACCACTTATCTCAATCTGATAAAAGCTTTGGACACTATCCCCCATACTAGTATTGTTATAAAATGGACTTGCTTAATGTAAATCCCTATTTTCCACTAGATGGCTTACTGACTATCCAAGAGATTGCAGGTTGTGAAAATTACTGGTAGGTTCTCTGAATATAAAATTGTAACTGGTGGGATACAACAGGAATCAGTATTGGGGTTTCTCCTGTTTGATGTTAATTTTGCAGTCTTCCAGTCCATTATCTGAGAAGTGTGGTTTATCAAGTTTGCTGTTGTCATTTAATCCACTTATACTAAATAACTTGAGAAAGGGTTTGGATACGCACATGCAAAGTATGCTCAAATAAATCTCAAATTTTAAATATAAAAATCTACATCATAGAAGCATTCAGTTAAAAGTCACTTTTATAAGAAGTCTGGACCCTTATGTGAGCCATTTTCTCTCTCTTTCACATTCAGAAATCCTTGCATAAGGCCCAATTAATTTCAAATGAAATGTCTTTAAGATCCAAAGTAGTCATCCTTCCAATGTACTCTTCCCTTATCACACCCGTCATTGAATATAATGGCCCCATTGGTATGGATACAGTGAAGTATATTTCTGAATGAGAAAGAACCAAAACATATCTGATCTATACAATGAAGCATATTGATGAACTAGATAGGCCCCAAAGATACCTTACCAATAAAATCAAAGGCCTTCAATCCTTCAACTATTCTAATAGAGTATCACAACTCCCATTATACTTAGTAACTACAAACTGCTCCATGGTAATCTGTGTCTTGCTTTTCAAGCCAGGAAAGACTCAATTCCATCTGATATTCTTTTTCTTTGCAAAACCTGTTTAGAAACATCCACAATGGGGATCTAAATCTACACTCTCAATAAACAAGACTTACTAAAGAGGTAGGTTCCTAACTCAGTGTATTCCCAGCCTATGGAATAATTTACCACTACAGGTCAAATAAAGTACTAATTTGACTACCTTAAAAAAATAGTCTTGAGGTTTGTATGGGTCTGCATAAATTTGCTCCCTGATTGTCATGTACACCCCTACTTGATTTAGGAAGTAGCCACTGTTAATTGTCAAGTGAGTCTACTTAAAGGTGCGTAGGGTTAAACATCTCATGGCCATCATGCTTGCTTGGCTCATAGTGTTCCTATGTTCCTATGGTAGTAGTGCTTTACGTCATGCTAGCAGCAGGTAGCATGGCAGTCGTTCATATAAAGGTGTCAATATCTGTGAAATACATTCTGTGTGCAATGTGCTATCCATACATACCCACATGAGCTGTGCAAATACAGTGTTAGCATGAGGCATGTGTATGCAAGAAATACTATAGTGCAGAGCAATAGTTCATAGATTTACAGATTAATAGAGTTTACAATGTCGAGTCCATTCACTGCTTATAATCACCTTATCAATATCCATCATCAAAGGGCACCTCCTACCTCTAAAAAGCCATCCAGTCATCAAAGTTTGTATTTAAGGAAGTGATGGTATCACTTGCTTTTATATATAAAAGAAGATTTCTCCAGAGATGAGTGAAACTCTAACTGATAAATCTGCCACTCAAGTCTGTCTCATTTATTTGTGGTTGTAGAATCAAGTCTTTACTTTCAGTATTTGTGCAGCCTTTGTGTGGAAGCAAAGCAAATCAAGAATGCATGGACCCTTAATAACATAGAATGCTAGATATAAATGACCATGTAGGAGTCTGAAAGATATACAATATAGGGAAAGAGCGTCAAGCCTATCTTGGTTATGGTGGATAGCGGCCATGGAGTTCACAATGGATACTGGAACTAGCCAGTGCCTTTAATATTGTTCCCCAGGCTGGAATTTTAAATAAGCTTAAAGGTCTGAATGCAGAGCTTTTACTTACAAATCTCTAGGGGTTTTCTAGCTGTGCATACTAAAAGGAACGTTATACTCTTTAATTGATCTGATTACGGCAGAGTATAAAGGAATGATACTTAATTTTCACCTGGATGAAATATCTCAAATTACTAATTTGGTTAGATAAAAGGATTTCCCAGCTACTTTTATGACATGGTGGTGAACAGATGGTAAGCTAGATACAAATGTTCTGAGGTGTCTAACAACCATAATAGTGTGAAATGGGGTGCTGTCTATTCAATGAGTTGCTGTAGAGATTTGCTTAACAAAAGTAACAGTGCCACACTTCTTTCCATTTGATTTATATCCATTTCTATCACACCATTTATTTGTATTGTTTGCATGGCAACATCCAACTTGCAGTCATCAGCAAATTTAGTTATCCCTATGTCTCCACTGATTGCTTGGAGATCTGTAAAGTAGATGCTGAACAGAAGGGATCCCATTACTGAGCCATGAGGAATGCCACCTAGTCCCCTGCAGAGTATTCTGTCAGAAATACTAGGTAAGCAAACAGGTACATCTAAGGAAATTATTTTTTGAGCTGTGATACAGAATTGGAATTGCCTAAACATATTAAGGCCTTGCTGAGTTTAATTCTGGTGGATGCCATAAAGCAATTACTAAAAAATGGAAATCAAAGTCTTAACCAACTGTACTAGAAGTGGTGAATATAGTAACAGAAAGAAAGGATCTAGAAGTGGGATATTTAGAAAAGGGTAGGAGTGAATAACATAGAAAAATGGGAATTGTGAGAACAATATATATATATATACAGAATAATGTTTTGGAGGAGGAATGAGATTAAAGGGAAGGCAGGAACCAAATGTACTATGAAATGTTCAAATTACAATGACTTTATAGTAGACAATACACAATGCCTAACATTTGCAACTGAACACATTTCAATATGGTGTGTTTTCATTTATAGAAATGTGTGATTGCCTATGTCATAAGAGATAATTCAGTAAAGAAGTTTGTTTAAAAAAGCATTAGACACAAAGGCTTAAAATCAACAACAGATTTTAAATATTTCTCTTCTATTCGCAAAAGTTGCAAGAATAACAAACTTTGCATTAGCAAACAGTTTCAAAAAACACACATGACTGCAATCCATAGCAATTTGCAAGAAAGCCACAAATTAATCAAAGAACAATCCAAAATCTCTCTCAACTTTGCTCAAGAATTATGAACTACTTTAAAAATAATTCAATAAAGCTGTTTAAAATAAGAGACAAATGTCCCTTAAATGGACACATTGTAATCAATAATTTATCTATTTGTTTACCAGGTAAAAACACTGAACAGACCCCAGGATTCATGAAGCTTGCGCCAGGTGCAGGCATAGTGTCGGCGATCTAACACCAAATATGGCTGCCGAGCGATTCAGGTACGAGCTGATTCCACGTGCACTACCTGCGAACGCTACGCCCACACAACCCCTGAGTCTTGTATGCTAATTACCCCATGTGCAGCAGTGTAGCATGCTAATGAAGGTATGTAGTGATTCAGGAAGTGGTGCAGGCGTAGTGTAAGCAAACTGAAATGTAAACCGTAGAAAACGGTTTACATTTTTGCAAACATAAAATCAGAGCCATGACAGCTGACCAAACACATGTATTATAATGTTAATATATGCCAATGGCTAAATATACAGCCATTGGCATAAAAAAAAAATGTACAAAACATAAAATTAACATTAAATATATAAAGTCGCACTATCACGACGTGTAAGTGCAGGGCAGCGGTGCGCAAAAGGGATCGCAAGGAATATATAAAAATATAGGATAAAACTGCAATGAAACACATCATGATTTCCACATAATAGTCAATGGCAGGCATGCTACACCATACTCATGGCGCAAGGGTTGCTAAGGGGCAGTGACAGTGTTATGCGCAGTAGCTAGGAATTAGTAGGCAATGCCATGCAAATGAGAGGAGTAATAGTGAATTGCACATTTCCCGCTGGTGTAAGGATGCACAAAACAGCATAGCGTTATAACACCGAGGTGAACCCTTGAGATAAAGATGACATCAAAGAGGGGTGTGTCGCCATTGCTGTAAGCACATTGGAGCATTGCTAAACTGGTCTGCCCCTAGCTAGGCAAAGCTGCAGGATAGGGGTGTGTCGAATTGCCCATAGCTATGCTTAGTGGAGAGTACACAAGGTAACTGAATATACATGTGAACGGAGATGAAAATGCATGTAAACCTGATAAACGGGTATGCACATTGCTCATTGCAGCTGAAACAGGAAGGATATAGGAAAGAAATAAGGAAATGCTGCAGCAGTTAAATTGGAGTACAGATGGCTAATTAACACCTAGGAGCCTACAGTGGGCTATTGACAACAGCTAACAAGGCTGCAAGCAGCTACCTGCAGAACAGGGAAGGGGAGGGGCTGTATTGCAAAGAAAACAGCAAAGTGTCAAAGCAGAACAAAGGCGATATGCAGTAAATCAGCTACAAGGCACAATTCCCCATGACTGGGTAGGGAAAGTACAAAACAAGAAAGACGGCAGGTGGATGCATGCCTCATAATGGGAGGGGATCCTAGGTCTAAAAGTGAATTAAAGGGCAACAGAATAATCAAGGCAGGCAAGTAGATCTCCACAGTAAAGGCCCCACACTTGCAATACTCATTGCAAAACCCATAATTAAGGCATGCAGCAGCTGGAATAGTTCATACACACCCATTTACATCAGCAGCACTCATAGCACAATACTATAAAGTTTGAAAGCACCTCAAACACATTTGTGTATTCCCATACACTCTGCACCAGTGTATATGTTAGGGGCTGCCATAGCTTTGATCCATCAGCATGTGTTGGAGACTGAAGGTGGTGTGGAGGATGATGCACATGACCACCGCAGGCACCAGAGGAGGAGGAGGAGGAGAGTGTTCAGACCCAGGCTAACCTACCAGGGCCTACATGATCTGGAAATAGTAGAGCATTACAGGGTGGATAGGGACACCCTACAGCAACTTGTAGAGCTGTGCCGGCCACATCTCACAGCCAGAACAAACAGAGGGGAACCCATCCCAGTGGATACGAAGGCATGTGTAAGCTTGAGAATACTAGCTACAGGTACCTTTTAAAGACCAACTGGGGATATCATGGGGATCTCACAGGCATCAGCATCTAGGGTACTACACCAATTCCTGGATGCCATGTTACCACATGCCAATGAGTACATATACTTCCCCCGAATGCAGGAGGTGTTGGCCAGCAATATGCATCTCTTCCACCATGTGGCAAAATACCCAGAGGTACTGGGTGCAATAGACTGCACTCACATACACATTAAGTCACCACCCAGTGAGCAGGGAAGGCACTACATAAACCCCAAGGGATACTCCTCCATCAACTGCCAGGTCATGTGCAATGCCCAGGGCATTATCATGGATGTGTGTGCTGGCAGCCCTGGAAGCTATCATGACTCCCACATCTGGCATGCCTCACAGCTGTATTGGTTATTTGCCAGGGGGGAACATCCCAAATGGCCACCTGGTGGGGAATGCTGGCTATGTACTGGAACCATGGATGATGACTCCCATCAGAAATGCACACACACCCATGCAGGAATGCCATAATGAGGCACACGCACAAACCAGAATCATCATAGAGCATGTGTTTGGGATGCTAAAATCATGGTTCTGTTGCTTGGACATATCTGGTGGAGCCTTGCAGTACTCTCCAGGCACGTGTGCCCACATCTTAATAGTGCGTGCCATGCTACACAATATGGTCCTGCTGAAACAGCTGCAGCAGGGACAGAATGGTGAAGGCCCTCACAGTCCACCACCATTGCCAAGGGCCCCACAGGCACAGAGGTACTCAGACCATGAACACCCTGAGCCAGCCCCAGTAGGCAGACGGAGGCATGCCCAGTATGCCCATGCCTTGGCAAAGAGGGAACGTATAGCACACACACTGACAGTGTAGGCACCTAGGGACTGACACCTTTCTCCACCTGCACACACACTAAAAATGGATGGCACACACACAAGACTAACTGTAAATTGTCATGTATAGGCAGTCTACTGTGTGCATCCAACATAGGCAGCCCTCAACTATTGCAAACACAACAGCCAGTGGCACAAGGTAAGTCAATACCTGAATAGTAAGCTAAGCTATCAGCATATGCAGATACTGTATGTATAGATTCATAGGTAGGTACTTGGCCAATTGCCAGAGGCCATTCATAAGGCCAGCCAAAATGTGTCAGCGTTTGCACCCCATTGAGTCATTAACCATCCCTCTGTGGAGCAGAGCCAATGGCGGGATCCCTGGGGTGCATCTACCATTCCCCATCCACCCTTCAAGGTTTCTCTTGCAGAGTGTTAATGAAGGGCTCTGTAAAATGTAGATAGGGATGTTGTTCCAAAGTATGAGGAGTGTCTGTGACAGGAAGCTGTCCCTCCAGCATCTTCCGGTTATTGTTGTGGCAAGGTCAGCTCACTACAGTGTGTGGCTCACTGTGACATGGATTCCCATAGGTGGAGCATATCCATCAAGCCAGAGTTCGACATGGCTGTGTTGGTCAGCGGAGATCATCTCTGGGTAAACGAGATGCCACTGAGTAAAGCAGGAGTGTATCCAGTCCAGCTGCATAGGCCATATGTTGGAGACCAGTATTCCCCTTGGTGAGGTACATTTATGGACCCCCCCAGCTGTTGGACATGTAGTCTGAGGTACATCCCACTATGATGGGACTGATGAGTGATGAGTAAAGGGGCACTATAACCCCAGTATGTCTAGATGAGAATCCTTTAGTAGTCAGATGGCCTACATAGAAGGATGTCCTAACTACTGCGGAGAGCTGATTGTCACAGGGGAGATAACTATCTATCTTAGTCCACAGATACCCCATTACCTCGCCTGCATTAAAGTGGCTGCCGCTTATGTGTTAATATGTGGGTGCCAATTCCACAATGGAATGACCATGCAGTTAGTGGCATTTGGCTGGAGGCCATGTCAGTGGCACCCTGTGACGTTCTCTGTGAGGCCCCCTGAGGGATATCCATGTCAGTTGGACTATCAGTCATGGCTCCCAGTTTGCAGTCATTGCCAAACATGTTTCTGTTGTAGTCCACCTGTGTTTCCCTGTACATCTTAGATGTATATGCCAAACAGTAGGGCTCCCAGGACTGAGTCCTGTGGGATACCAGTCATTATTGTTCAAAAGTTGGACCTGGAGACTGCTAGTCGTACCATGTGGGTTGTGTGTGTAAGCCTGTTGGCAACCCAACCTGTGATGTATGTGTGAATGTACAGGCTGGTGCATTTATCAATAATACCTGAGTGGGGCATGATGTCAAAAGCCTTGGTGAGGTCCAGATAGTATGTGTAAACCACCTCCCCTGTCATCTAACATCTTGGTGACTGTATGTAAGACGTAAAACAGGTTCAGTAGGCATGAACTGCAGTCAACCAAGCTGACCTGGGTTGGGTCACGTGTCTGAAAGTTACCAATGTCATTGTTAATGAGTGCCATGAGGATGCGAACCATACCATTGCAGACCAGGCTAGTCAGGCTTATCGGGTGGTAGTTACCATGGTCAGTTGTGATTTCCCCATGATGAAGAGGAATAACCGTTGCCACGTGCCATTGTATGGGCATGTAGCCTATGGAGAGGCTGAGGTAGGAATGCATAATTAGGTGGAGGGCAGGTTGTCATGTACCATTTGCAAGATGCAGTCTGGGTCAACATCTGCCTCCATTGATGCTGTGTTCTGCTGTTAGAGAGGGCCATTTCCACCTGTGCATCTCTGATGGTTGGGATACTGTACCTTACGGGTAGTGTTGTGGGCTCTTTAGGGGGTGAAGTATGCACCGGTTGTATCTGCAAGGATGTTGGCGATATCAGTAGGGTCAGCATATTTTGCACTATATTTCACTGGCACAGTGCAAATCTGTGTGTCACCATGTAGATCCTTGTCATAGCCAAATAAGGTTTTGTGGTTATCTTTCGAATCCTTGCATATTCTCCTGCTGATGTTAATGTTGGATGATGTCATGAGGGACCTACGTATCATACTAATAGTGGTCATGGATATCAGCCCTTTGTGGGATTTTCTGTGTGTCTGGAACACTGTCCTACATCTGTAGTATAGCCTGTTTATTGCAGAGGTCCACTAGACCGGTGTTCTTGTCTAGGAGGAGTCAATCTTGGTTTATCAGCGATGGCACGATCCATACATCCATGTAGATGCCTATAGAATGCATTTGTAAATCTGTCTGTATCTGAAGCAGTGTTTCCCCTTAGCATGGGAGCTGTGAAACCCCCCCGCCCTTGTCACTAGTAGTGTAAATTTAGCTGTAGGAAAGGTATACACTGAGGTATCCGTGGGTGGGGAGATGCTAGGGTGTGGAAACAGTGAATAGTTCATGGTCAGATCTAACCAGTGACCGGTAAACCTCCACTGCGGTGCACCTGTTGCCTATGTTGGTGATGACCACATCTACTAGCTTCCACCCCACGTTAGGGAGGTTACCACCTGATACAGGGCATATGAGGTGATACATTCCAGGAAGCGCTGGTTCCAGAAGTGAGTACCGGAGTATGTGTCCCAGTTAATGGTATGGTTGTTGACATCGACCAATGCCAGGGTGTGTGTTAGGACTGCCGTGTTCTCCACTGTCTCCAGGTAAGTGGAGTGGAGGTCCTGGGTCATGGAGGGTGATCCATAGCAGGCCACATCCAACATTGTTGTTGTGGCTGATGTTAGCTGCACATGGATGATCACAGAGGTATCATGCTGCCCCACTAACCTGGAGGTGTTGGTATCCCTGATGAATATGGATACAGCCCCTCCATGTCTGTCAGTCCATGTTCCGTGGCTGAAATGTGTGGTATGAGTTGTAGTCTGGTAGTGCTGGTGTGCTATCAGGAGCCTTAAGACAGTTTGCAGTTAATGCACAGATGTTGATGTTGTCCATCCTGAAGAGTGCTGTGAGTGCATGCATGTTGTGATCACAACCCCTGGTGTTGAGTAGCATAAACCACATTGAATCTGCTATTGTGCTATTTACAGAGCTGGTATTCATCTTTGGGACTCTCCTAAATAAGGCACCATGGTGGCACCAATAGCCTTGGCCAGTATTCCAATGTGTAAGGCAGACACATAGGCCGGTATGATATCATTGCATGCATGTTTCCCATCTGTGCTTGACTGTCATCTCCCCTGTAGGTAAGCTAGCGGTATGCAATAGAAAGCCTTAACCTTATACAAGTCTTCTAGCTTCCAAGACAGGCATTTGGAGTGACTAAGTATCAGTGTTCTGTATGTTCATGCTGTATTCAACTGTTCTCTGACTACATGGTGAGTTCACACTGTATATTGTGATCTGAAAGTCTGTTTATTCGCATATTATGGCTGTGATTGCCTGCACATTAGAGGTGCACAGATAGCTTACTATCTATCTTCCCAAGGGCAATTAGAAGCATAGCAACAGTGTGTTGGCCTTCCCCGCACCATGGATGAAGTAACTGAGCCTCTGTCAAACATAGCTGATGAAGCAATTCCAGGCAGAGTTGCAGGAAGCTGTGGAAGATTGGGGTTGTGGAGGGTGATAGGGGCACTTAGTGATCTAAAGAGGGCATGTTAATGTGGCAATTCAACACCATTCAATCGCCCCAACAGGTCTTGCAGCTATCAAACTGGACAGGCTCCCCCACCCGCTGGCTGTATGGTTCTGGGACACATGATCCCAGGGGTGTATAGTCTGTTACCCATTCACACAATAAGGTTTCCCTTGAAGTGTGTCAGTGAGGGGCTATGCCTAATGTAGTTAGGAATGTAATCTATTGTCTCACAGTACATTTTTTATATGTTGTTATGTCATGAGTACATGAAGCTCAGTGAGTTAGGGGACTACCGCCCTTTGCTTAGCCTAGCTTATGCATAGAAATCATCTAAATAGGAAATAGGTGGAAGCAACGTTAATATCAACAGTGTAATGGTTACAGCATCCACATAGTATCTGTGCATTCAATATATATATGTCAGTGATACAGTTACAGCAATAGCCATATATATAAGCATCTATGAACACACTTCGTGACACAGAAGCACTCCAAAGGAATTGGAGTGTACACAAAACACAAGCAGCTCTGGTATCATAACAATTTAGAAACAACGAACACCAAAACCAAGTAAAAAATATATGAAGAGGATCACCAAAGGAGCACTGCAGCACTAAATCCAGAAAATTTATTGAAAAACGTTAAGCGCTTTCATCAAAATCACAAGACTTCATCAGAACAAGAACAAACAGAAAATGCCATATTTAAATACCCTAACCCTTATAGCCATTGGTTGACAAAGCAAACATCATTTCCTGTAAAATAATTAAGCAGTTTAAAAAGACAGTAACACATAATCACAGTAACTGCCCACTACAACACACCAATTGCCACCTACCAACCACATAGACATTAATGTATTGTGTAGTGAAGTATGATTTAAAACACAGATCTTAAATAAAATCACATAAAAAAGCTGATTTTAGTTTTAATACAGAACTAATGGATAACTTGTCATTGAGCCCAGGTGGTTGACATGAATTTACTTTAATCTGCCACTTGAGCTCTACATAGTCAAGGAAGTCATCATCGGGCCCCCCCTCGTGGACCCAGGTCTACTTGTTCAAGTACAAAAAATTTAAAATAATGTGTCGGATGTACCTTTATATGCTTAAATAAAGCATTGGTTTCTTTGTTTTTAGTATATCATAGTTGTGTTGATATATTCTTTGTCTGAGGGCTCTGATTGTCTTCCCCACATAGTACGCCTCACATACCATACAGGTTGCAATATATACCACTCCCTTGGTGTAACAGTAACACTTCTTAATAGTAGTAATTTTACCATAGTTCCTGACTCTAATGGAATCAGTGTCCAATATATAGGGGCATTGTTCACACGTTCCACATTTAAAAGTTCCACCAAGGCCTGCCTTTAACTTTTTCCTCTCCACCAGGCTTTTCAAGGAGGTGCCCTTTTTGTAAACCACAAGAGGTATTCCCCCCAAACTTTTGTTGATCTTCTCATCCAAACAAAAAATGGTCCAAAAATCATAAATGATGCTTCTAATGTTAAAAAAATCCCTGGTGAAGGGCAGGACACATGCCCTAGTACAACTATCAGTTTTTACCAAACCAGAGGTTCTATTCAAACCTTCAGGCTTCTCCAAGATTGTAGAATAAATACCCCCAGCTCTTTTTGATTTGACTTCTTCGGCTATGTCATTGACAAAGTTAAAGGGGTAACCTCTTTTCTGCAACATACCCATTAGGACATCCACATTCTTTAATAATGTCTACAGATGTATTACTGTTACAAACTAATATGAAATATATATATATATATATATATATATATATATATATATATATATATATATATATATATATATATATATTATACAGTTACAGCAATAGCCATATATATAAGCATCTATGAACACGCTTTGTGACACAGAAGCACTCCAAAGGAATTGGAGTGTACACAAAACACATGCAGCGCTGGTATCATAGCAATTAATATTAACCTAAGTCACCATAGAAGGGGTGGTTGTTGTGTATGTGAAGATTGAGGTGGAGGAGGAATGATGGGTAATGCAATCATGCCTCAAGGAGGGCCTGGGTCAGATGTCCAATAAGTGAACTGGAGGGGCATACATGGAGTATGGGGACAATATAAAAAGGACACAAAGAAAGAACCATACTCATTCATAATACACCCTGTCATGTCACATTGCAACACCTACTTTCACAAACATATGAACATTAACATGTATCAGACATATGTACACAACCTGATCATCACATATGTTGTGAGGAATGTCTGTAGTACAATGTATATTCTAAACACCATAACATTCGTGCATATCTCAGATGCCGTAGTGGTAAGATCAGTGACTGTGGTATTCATGGTCCCGGGTTCAAGACCTGCAAGGGCTGTTAGGTTATTTTGAGGGGCAGAATAAGGGCTTTTGGATGCAGGTGGATTAAAGCACTCTTAAGCAGCTGTAAGCGTGTTTCCACGTGTTTGTGCGACGGTAAGTGGCGCTGCTACACGATGAATGGAGAAGCGCTTCACATTTGATCATTGCTTAACGTCATGCAGACCACGGGCAAACCTGCTCACAAGCGCATAAATTTGTGTTATTCACACTTTCACTACCAATGCCTACTCTGAAAGGCAAAATAATAACACCTTCCAGGCGTAGAACCCACAACCATGTACTCCATCCTCCAATTAACCTAACACTAAGCTACCTGGGATGTACCTATCCCAGATGTGTATGCAGACAGGTTAAAACACAAAAGGGAGGAATGTGTTGAAATAGGACAACCCGCCATGTACCCAATTGTAGGCGTGTGCTCATATATATATAGATATATATATATATATATATATATAGAGAGAGAGAGAGAGATACATGGAGACATGTCGATATATACAGGTCTACATATATATGTAGATATATAGATAGGATAGAAACTTCTACACATCTATGGAGGTACAGATAAAATATGCAATAATGTATATATCTATATACATACACACACACACACACATATATATATTATATATATATATATATATATATACATATATATATATATATATATATATATATATAGATAGATATACATACATGTCTGTAGATAGCATCTGAAGTGGTCATATCTGAGTATAACATGGAACATAGTGATCACACATTCAGCCCCCCACCCCCAAATAATATGAACATAACATAGAAAGTGTATATGCCAGTACGCTATTACAAATATTTTCTATGGACACAGTCACCAACACAACTGCATTGACTGCAAATATCCATACATTATTACACAGGCAGCTTTCATTTTGCAAATGTTTATTACATTCTGATGTATTGCCAAAAGGATTCAAGGACTAACAGTACCTGTATGCTAAACAGGAAGCATTTAATAGTGCCTTAATGAATCAGTCTGCATTTACCATAGTATTAGTCCACTAAGGGATAGGTGTTCACATAGGGAAAGAACACCCTCACAGATATAGATGTTGTATAAAAGGGGTTCCTACACACCTGCATGTGCTATCTACACCCACCAAACATCTACCCCACAACCGAAATAATTACATCAATACATACTGTCATACCATAACCAATTATGCAACTGCTGTACAACATCTGCTGAAACCTTAACATACCTGGACACAGACACACTAACATGGCCCTATGTGAAATAGTTGCCATTATACAATTGAGCAGCTGCTGATGTAACAGGATTTGTATGAACTAATCCCGTTTCAGAGGGTTGAAAGGTCCATACACCAGGAAGTTTTACTGAGTACTGACTGAAACCTGTACAGACTTTGTACACAGGTACACCATAACTACCCCTAGGAAAGTCCTTTAACCCGAAG